>NW_023994583.1:137500-283091 GCF_015586225.1 Lucilia sericata | reverse complement strand
GCTACAGTCTATGATCTGAACAATAGTCAATAGTCTGGACTACAGTCAATAGTCTTGACTATGGACTATAGTCTACAGCCTTCATTATATTATAAAGCCTTGATAATAGTCTAAACGATATTCTATAGTCTTGATTATAGTCTGGACCATATAGTAGGGATATAGGCGAAACTGAAGGGGTTGTCAAACAAATTTGTTATTCTCTTCACACAGACGAGTTCTGAGAGAATAAAACACACTTGAGAGAACTAAACGCACTCACAAAACTTCAAATTTTCTTCGCGAAATTGCGAGAATATTAGCACTTAATAGTTTTTCTTATCAATTAAACTTAATATTTATTATTTTTTGCGACACTTTTATTGTGTTTAAAATCCCGAAAATAATTTATATTTTACAAACGAAAAAAAAATATTTTTTTTCTTTGGCATTTCATTTTAATTAAAACTGAAAAAAGAAAAGTTGTAAATTTTAGTATTGAAAATGAAAAAAGTATTTCACATACTTTTTTTCTTTTTCGATTAGTGCAGAAAAAATAACAAAAGACGTGTTTATAATATGTTTTAAAATGAAATATCTTCTGAAAAAAATTAATTAACTAATATTTTCATTCACTAGTATATAAAATCCCAGTAATAACATACGAAAGATAACGTATCAGAAATACATTAATTATTCAGTACCTTTTGAACAACTGTGCTTATTTTTGTGCTTCTACTAATACATTCTCACCAGTTAGGTTTTTGACAGGGGACTGAGGTCTTTGACAATCTCTTTCCCCTATATGCTACTATATGGTCTGGACTATAGTCTTGACTATTGTCTATAGTCTGATCTATGGTCTACAGTCTTGTCTATAGTCTATAGTCTTGTCTATAGTAGTATGGTCTGTAACCTGCAATATAATCTGTAGCCTGGATATATATAAACGAGACTCTAGTCTATAGTTTGATTTGTAATCTATAGTCTGTAGTCAGTGTATTGTCAGGATTATATCATATAATCGAGACTCTAGTCTCAGTTTATAGTCTGCACTATATTCAAGTCTATTGTATGGACTAAATTCTGACTCATTTTGTAGAAATCATTTAAGATAGAAACTGTTTGAAAAAATTAATGTCAAAAATTCCTAAAAATATGTAAATGTAGGGTTAAGTCAAGTCGTTACTATCATTCTCACTTCATAATTTATAAAATAAATGTTCATGTCATGTTTATGCTAAAACTCATTAGACTAAATATAGTTTATGGTTTTATAATCACTTGTTAAGTGTGTGAAATTTAGAAAAAAAAAATTTTTAAATATTTAATTGACATAAATATATAACAAAAGATTCTAAATAATGTGTTTATGTTAAATTTTCTAAATTTAACTAAAAATGGATATTACCCAAATACATATTTGCTACAATTAAAATGGAATTTTTATTATATATAAAAATTAATAAAAATAATATTTAAATTCACATTTATTCACGTTAGCAGACTGGTTTTGTCTTAAAAAAGTTATATATAAATAAATTATGTTCTATACTAAATTAAATTCTTAATGTTAAACATTTAAAATTGTTGTTTTTTCCAAATTTATTAATGAATTGACGTAAATCGGGTTTTAGTGGAGAACTTTTTTCCATAATTTTTAATATTTTTTTTTGTATTCAAATGTGTGTGGGCGTGCGTTACCGTTTCAATTTTGATGTGTTTTTCAAAAATCCTTGATATAATTCTTTATAGATCATATACTAGATTTCCTATTTCTCTAGCTTATTTATGACACAATTTTAAAGCGTATATATTTTATTTTGAAGCAATAACATAAATAACTTTTTTATTTGTTTTAATCTAAGGTTCAATAAAATCATCATTGATTTGATAAGGTAAACAACATATGTTGGACATGAAATATGTTCGAATAAACAAATATTATTCATCAGTTAAGATACTATTTTGATGTGACGTACATAAATTAATAAATAAGATAAACAATAGTTGGAGACATCTTTAAATCTATTATATATACACATATCTGGTTTATATTGTTATAGATTTGTAGGAAAATTTGTTTCGTAGAAAAAAAAAGAATAACAAAGTAAGCATCAAAGTTAAATGAACTTAAAATCTACATACTTGTTATGTTAGCAAAATTTCATGGGAAATAAATCAGTTCCACAATTTTATGAATTTTCGAACATATGTTCAGATTTTTCGATGATTACACTCCAAACCAGACTTTCAAAAACATTTATTGAAACTGTTTCCCTTTATTTCTCTTTACAGTTACGAAACTGCCAATGGCATTAAAGGCGAAGAGACTGGTACCTTGAAAAAGGCCACATCTCCCGATACTAGTGATGTGATTGTAGCTCGAGGTTCTGTCTCCTACACTTCACCTGAAGGCAATTTAATTACCTTAAATTATGCAGCTGATGATGAAAATGGTTTCCAACCTCAAGGAGATCATTTGCCCACACCACCACCAATCCCACCAGCAATTCAAAAGGCTTTGGACTACTTGTTAAGTTTGCCTCCTTCCAAACGTCGTTAAGCGCCCTAACAGCATATAAACCAAAATCAAATGATATAAGAAACAAAACCTGAACATGAAAAAAAAAACACGATTCCCAAATTACTACATTTACAAAGCAAAAAAAGGAGCCTT
Organism: Lucilia sericata; assembly: GCF_015586225.1. Taxonomy (NCBI): domain Eukaryota; kingdom Metazoa; phylum Arthropoda; class Insecta; order Diptera; family Calliphoridae; genus Lucilia; species Lucilia sericata. Next base: position 280,432 of record NW_023994583.1, on the reverse strand, counting down.
AAATGATCAATGAATAGAGAAGAAAAGAAATAGAAACAAATTCCAGATATTTGTTTAACACAAACAAAAAGCAAAGAAGAAATGTTTTGCAGAACCACAGCAAGAGTAATATAACATAAAAACAAAAACAAATATAAATTGTATATAAAATAAGCATAAATACTATTTTTACACTTAAACTTATCACCAACAAACTTCTGCTGTCTTCTAAATCCTTTTCTTTTCTAAAAGTTTCTCTTCTTCGAATGCAATTTCTTTAAATGAAAAGTGAGTTTAATTACACACAACTAAAAAAAAAAGCATACAACACTGACTGAATGAGCCATATAAAAACCAAATTTTAAAGAGTTTTCACTCAAAACAAAAACTCTTTTCAAACTCACTTCTATTTAAACACTGCTCTCTAATTCATTAACGCAAATCACTCTTCAATAAATCCTTCTCTCTTATATCACTTCACCAACATACATACATACATTTGCCTACATAACACTTTTTCCACACAACAATAACAAGGCTCATATTAATTTCCGTTTCCGTTTTACTTTCTCATCACTTCTTGCTCTCTTCTTGGCAAATCAATGTAATTTATCCTTCGTACTCTCCTCACCTTCTTTTATTTTAGCTTTTTCTCACCTATTTTTTTGTTAGTCGCCGAAACTTTGCCATTTCGGTTTCATGTGATATCACTGCTTTTGTTGCTACAAAATTTTGTAAGAGAGTTTGCACAATTTCTCCCTCTCTCTTAAATAGTTTTGTATCCTTCAAGAATTTTGAAATAAAATAAATTGAACAAAATCAACTTTCAACATTGATGATGTATGTAAATATGAACATATTATTACTTTTTTTTAATTAATAACATATTAATTATAAAACAGAACAAAAAAACATTATACAATTAAATGATAAATAAATTTATTTGTTAAATGTTTATCCATTTTATTATGAGTAAAAAAACCATGATGTATGTGTAAATAAATGTATAAGAATGCAAATAAAGAATAAAAGATTCTTTACAAAAAACTAAAATAATGTCGTTTTATTAACAAATTATTTATATTAAGGAAATGAAACAAAAACCTATAGTCCAGACTATAGTGGAAACTATAGACTCGAATATAATCCACCTCAAAGTCAAGACAATATTCCAGAATATACGAGACAATACTATAGACCACACAATAAAACAGACAATAGACTAGATTATACTATAGAGTAGACTATGAACTAGAGTAGACTATGAACTAGAGTAGACTATGAACTAGAGTAGACTATAGACTAGACTATAGACTAGACTATAGACTAGACTATAGACTAGACTAGACTATAGACTAGACTATAGACTAGACTATAGACTAGACTATAAACTAGACTATAGACTAGACTACTAGACTAGACTATAAACTAGACTATAGACTAGACCTTATAGACTAGACTATAGACTAGACTATAGACTAGACTATAGACTAGACTATAGACTAGACTATAGACTAGACTATAGACTAGACTATAGACTAGACTAGACTAGACTATAGACTAGACTATAGACTAGACTATAGACTAGACTATAGACTAAGAACTATAGACTAGACTATAGACTAGACTATAGACTAGACTAAGACTAGACTATAGACTAGCTATAGACTAGACTAGACTAGACTATAGACTAGACTATAGACTAGACTTAGACTAGACTATAGACTAGACCTATAGACTAGACTATAGACTAGACTATAGACTAGACTATAGACTAGACTATAGACTAGACGATAGACTAGACTATAGACTAGACTATGACTAGACTATAGACTAGACTATAGACTAGACTATAGACTAGACTATAGACTAGACTATAGACTAGACTTATGACTAGACTATAGACTAGACTATAGACTAGACTATAGACTAGGACTATAGACTATGACTATAGACTAGACTATAGACTAGGACATATCGGACTAGACTATAGACTAGACTATACAGACTAGAGACTAGAGCTAGACTAGACTATAGACTAGACTATAGGACTAGACTATAGACTAGACTATAGACTAGACTATAGACTAGACATATACGACTACAGACTAGACTAGAGATCTAGACATATAGACTATAGACTAGACTAGACTAGACTATAGACTAGACTATAGACTAGACTATAGACTAGACTATAGACTAGACTATAGACTAGACTATAGACTAGACTATAGACTAGACTATAGACTAGACTATAGACTAGACTATAGACTAGACTATAGACTAGACTATAGACTAGACTATAGACTAGACTATAGACTAGACTATAGACTAGACTATAGACTAGACTACAGACTAGACTATAGACTAGACTATAGACTAGACTATAGACTAGACTATAGACTAGACTATAGACTAGACTATAGACTAGACTATAGACTAGACTATAGACTAGACTATAGACTAGACTATAGACTAGACTATAGACTAGACTATAGACTAGACTATAGACTAGACTATAGACTAGACTATAGACTAGACTATAGACTAGACTATAGACTAGACTATAGACTAGACTATAGACTGGACTATAGACTAGACTATAGACTAGACTATAGACTAGACTATAGACTAAACTATAGACTAGACTATAGACTAGACTATAGACTAGATTATAGACTAGACTATAGACTAGACTAAGACTAGACTATAGACTAGGACTATAGGACTAGACTATAGGACTAGACTATAGACTAGACGATCGACTAGACTATAGACTAGACTATAGACTAGACGATAGACTAGACTAGCCTAGCTATAGACTACGACTATAGACTTAGACTATAGACTAGAGACTATAGACTAGACTATAGACTAGACTATAGACTAGACTATAGCTAGAACTAGACTATAGACTAGACTATAGACTATAGACTATGACTACTAGACTAAGACTAGACTATAGACTAGAACTAGAGACTAGACTATAGACTATACTATAGATAGACTATAGACTAGACTATAGACTAGACTATAGACTAGACTATAGACTAGACTATAGACAGACTATAGCTAGACTATCGACTAGACTATAGACTAGACTATAGACTAGACTATAGACTAGACTATAGACTAGACTATAGACTATACTATAGACTAGACTAAGACTAGACTATAGACTAGGACTATAGACTAGACTATAGACTAGCTATAGACTAGACTATCGACTAGACTATAGACTAGACTATAGACTAGACTATAGACTAGACTATAGACTAGACTATAGACTAGACTATAGACTAGACTATAGACTAGACTATAGACTAGACTATAGACTAGACTATAGACTAGACTATAGACTAGACTATAGACTAGACTATAGACTAGACTATAGACTAGACTATAGACTAGACTATAGACTAGACTATAGACTAGACTATAGACTAGACTATAGACTAGACTATAGACTAGACTATAGACTAGACTATAGACTAGACTATAGACTAGACTATAGACTAGACTATAGACTAGACTATAGACTAGACTATAGACTAGACTATAGACTAGACTATAGACTAGACTATAGACTAGACTATAGACTACACTAGACTATAGACTAGACTATAGACTAGACTAGGACTATAGACTAGACTATAGGCTAGACTATAGACTAGACTATAGACTAGACTATAGACTAGACTATAGACTAGACTATAGACTAGACTATAGACTAGACTAGACTATAGACTACAGACTATAGACTATATAGACTATAGACTATAGACTATATACTATAGACTATAGACTATAGACTATAGACTATAGACTATAGACTATAGACTATAGACTATAGACTATAGACAATAGACTATAGACTATAGACTATAGACTAGACTAGACTATAGACTATAGACTATAGACTATAGACTATAGACTATAGACTATAGACTATAGACTAATAGACTATAGACTAGACTATAGACTAGACTATAGACTAGACTATAGACTAGACTATAGACTAGACTATAGACTAGACTATAGACTAGACTATAGACTAGACTATAGACTAGACTATAGACTAGACTATAGACTAGACTATAGACTAGACTATAGACTAGACTATAGACTAGACTATAGACTAGACTATAGACTAGACTATAGACTAGACTATAGACTAGACTATAGACTAGACTATAGACTAGACTATAGACTAGACTATAGACTAGACTATAGACTAGACTATAGACTAGACTATAGACTAGACTATAGACTAGACTATAGACTAGACTATAGACTAGACTATAGGCTAGACTATAGGCTAGACTATAGACTAGACTATAGACTAGATTATAGACTAGACTATAGACTAGACTATAGACTAGACTATAGACTAGACTATAGACTAGACTATAGACTAGACTATTGACTAGACTATAGACTAGACTATAGACTCGACTATAGACTAGACTATAGACTAGACCATAGACTAGACTAGACTAGACTAGACTAGACTAGACTAGACTAGACTAGACTAGACTATAGACTAGACTAGACTATAGACTAGACTAGACTAGACTAGACTAGACTAGACTAGACTAGACTAGACTAGACTAGACTAGACTAGACTAGACTAGACTAGACTAGACTAGACTAGACTAGACTAGACTAGACTAGACTAGACTAGACTAGACTAGACTAGACTAGACTAGACTAGAGACTAGACTAGACTAGACTAGACTAGACTAGACTAGACTATAGACTAGACTATAGACAATATTCAATATAGATCCCCAGATCGTTTTTTATGTCCCAGCTGCAGGGATTTGCTCTATATTATATTCCACTTAACCATAACCTCCTATTGGGGATCAATGTTTCAAACTTGTCTAAAATTTTAATTTCAGGTATCGGATCGACTTACTTGATAGTACTCTCTTCTATTTTAGAATCATTCTCTCTCTTCCATATTAATTTCGCATTAAGGATTACATCCAGACAGTGTATGTATTCGTCTTTCATTTAAAAAATAATTTTCCATCATCGCTGCCATGACATTCAGCAAACTTGGTTGATCTTAGCCGAAATCGTACTTGGTTTGTTTGTAGTTTGTACATTGTATAGTATTTATAAAGTCACCGCATTAAATACATTACCTTTTTATGTTTTGTTTTGTCTTTTAAACAAATCTGCTACTGAAATTATCAAAAAACTTTCTAGTTTTCTAAAACTAAATATAAACCTGAATCCCGGTTGAAAACTGGCTCATAAAGGAATTCCATTCGATCATATACAATAAAAATACTAACAAATGATTGTATACAAATTTCAAAATCCAGTCTACAACAAAATAAATAACAAATGACAGTGACCAAAATAAACATAAAGATTTTAACTTATAAAGAGTTAGAATATTCAAAACTAGTCTTGCTTTCTTCTATTCTTTCGCTAGTCTATCTCCCACAAACTTTTCATTATATAATTTAAATAAATTTGCAAAACGATTTGCAATATGAAATAAAAATGATTTACGTCCAATTATAGATACTCTGTTAATAATATCAACCTTAAGTCAGAATAAATTATGCCAAAAATTCAGCAAAATAAAAAAAAAAACAAGAATTTGAGCTTAAACTGAACTGAAAATAGCGCTAATATCGAGCGCAGCGTTGAGTGGTAAATTAATATTTGCCAAAATAATTTAGATTTAGATTCATGTTGCTATTGTTGTTGATTCCCCCCATCTAAAACTGACACACAAACCTAAAAGCGAAAACAAATTTAGAAAAATAGAAAAAGTTTTAATAAAAGACTAAAATTTATGTAAATTAAATGAATACAGACGAAATCTAATGTATACAAAAAATGTGGTTTGAAAGCAACTTTTTTTCAACTCCTAACTCTTTCTAAATACTTGAAACTAAATCGAATAAAAATAAACTTGATTTTAAATATTTGGGAAACGTTTCTATAAAAATAATTATGATTTTAATGATAATGTTAATGATGATGATGCTGCCGCTGATAAAAAAAAAACAATCATTATGAGATCTGACTGACTGATAAGAATGGCAGTTGGTCAAGATACGTCAGTGTTTATTTTATGATTGTGTCAAAATTCACACCCAATTTGTAGAGCAGAACGAAACATAGACACAAGACGTCACAGCATTTTAGAAACGATCCAATTAAAATCTAGAACTTTGAAGTACAAATACAATACTGCAGCTTTAAAGCTTTGTTTTTGTAGCTTTAAGTTGTATTGGTATTTGTGAAAAATTACTAGTAAGTTGCCAAATAAGTTTGAGATGAGAGTTGTTGTTGAAACCAAATATCAAAACAAGTTCAATATTTTATAACTTTATAGATTTTTTTTCTTATTTTATTTATATTAATTCTATAAAATATTTTTTTTTTTTTCAACTTTGGTTCAGGAATTTTTTTATGTGGTTGTTGTTATTTTTAGCTAGAATTTGTTGTTTTTTATTGTGTTTTTTGTTAAATTTAGAAACAAAAATGTATAAAAGCCTGATATTTAGTTAAAATCTTGTCATTCGTTAATTTGAGTTTTGGAGATTTAATTTGTTAGGAAAGAGATAAAATTTGTATTTAATTAAAATATATTGCATTTCAATTGCATGTTAAATTAATAAAGAAATATAAAAGAATATAATTTTGAAATATTTTTATAAAAATGAAAGTGATCGCTATATTGTGTTTATTCGCTGCCGCTGCTTATGCCAAAGAAGTCGAATTAATTTCAAATGAAGCCATGGTGGAATTTGATGGCAAATTTCATTACCAGTAAGCATTTTAATAAAATAACTACTTACGTATTCACCTTAACAAATATTTGTGATAAGTACGGAAACGGTTTACATTTAAAAAGTATAATAGATAAAAAAATGCAATCAACATTGGAAAAAGTGTGTGAAAAATACAATTTTGAGACTCGTTTCGATTAAGACATGGACAAACATTGTAAAAATATTAATTAAAAATTAAATATGACTATGTTGCTGGCTTAAAAATAAAACAAAAGTATCAATCTTCAAATTTCTCACAAGTTAAAACTTAAAAAAAAAGTTTAATAAATATGAAACATAATTTTTGGAGTTATACTTATAAAGTACCCATATATCATATTTGTCTACCATTTACTTACTGAGAAGTGCTACCCAGCAGTTCGGTCGGACAGTCCCGAACTCCCTATTTAACCTACCACATAAGGTTACACCTAGCCACCGACTGTCCAGGTGACTAGCTATTTTAACAAGTGCCCCCTCTTTCGCTTACAAAGGGAACACTAAAGTGACGATTATCTTCACCCTCGTTTACGAATTAGAATTAGACGAATTAGAGTCAACCAAGTGGTTAGACTTTATTGGAAATCACTGTCTTTTTCGGATCCATTGACTCTTTGTCGAACTGCAGGGTGTATACAATTTTGTACCCTAATGAAATTGATAAGCTACGTATTTCCGATAACTTTGGGAACCAAATATAAAATAATTCTATAGGAAATGCTTATGAAAAGTTTATGAAGAATTAAGAAAATACGCCATATATAAAGAAAAGCTTTCGAATAAATGCCACGAAAGCTCAGAGTATAGGTTAGAAGGATATTCAACAGATGCCAAAGTTTATCGTTTATGAAAACCTAGATTCCGTGAAATTATTCAAAGTTGTGATATTATATTTATGGAATGTGATTTTGGTGTTAAAATAATTGAACTAGAATATAATACAAGTAAGAAGTTATAGTCGGGCGAGACCGACCTATACCAGCTATAAAAATAAAATGTGATTTAGTGTTCATAATAAAGCATTTAAGTTAAATTTTACCTTGTTTCAGATATACTATCAAAAAAGATGGGGGTATATTGATTTTGTCATTCCGTTTGTAACACATCGAAATATTGGTCATAGACCCACAAAAGTATAATTATTCTGGGTCCTTATTAAACTCTAAGACGATCTAGACGTATCCGCCCTCTGTCTGTCTGTCTGTTGAAAACACGATAGAAACCGAACGAAATGAGATAGAAATTTTCCACAAATATTCTCTATAGGTAAGGTTTGTTTGGTATTGAAAATGGGTGATATCGGTCCACATTATCGGATAGCCCCCATACAAGTGTACACCCGAAAAACAGCTTTAACGGCTTTAAAAGTTCAAATATAACGATGAAATTCGACATAAACAAGTTCCATATGAAAAAATCTCCCTGCCAAATAGAAATTTTCCACAAATATTCTCTATAGGTAAGGTTTGTTTGGTATTGAAAATGGGTGATATCGGTCCACATTTTCGGATAGCCCCCATACAAGTGGACACCCGAAAAACAGCTTTAACGGCTTTAAAAGTTCAAGTATAACGATGAAATTCGACATAAACAAGTTCCATATGAAAAAAAATCTTCCTGCCAAATTTTTTGAGGATCGGTCCATAATTGACCCTACCCCCCATATAAGGCCTCTTTAGAAAATGACTATAATGCCCATTTCAGGCTTAAAAATACTAGTATAGCGGTGAAATTTCACATAAGTAAGTCTCAGACAAGCCAAAACCTCTCTACCTATATAAGGTCCGCTTCAGAAAATTACTTTAACGCTCATTAAAAATACGAGTAGAGTGTTAAAATTCTCACTTGTTATTAAATAAAATTGTGTACATTAAAGTCATATTTATAATCTTGGTTTTGCAACTTTTTGTCGAGATACGAGTATACTGAACATAATTCTGTATGGGGTCTAGGTCAAGTATTGGACCGATTTTCCGAAGTCCGATTTTCAATCAATTATGCAACGATTATCTTAAAAGTTTGTGGAAAGTTTTTGCTTTCTATAAAACTTGATGAATTTCATTTCCATATTGATAGTTTTAGGGCAGTTATGAGTGTCAAATATGGGCCGATTTCCAACACAGATTAGTCAATAGGATTGTCTATAGACTTGACTACCTACCAACCCTATTTCTTATCTTCATAAATGACCTTCTATGTCAAATTTCCAACTTTATCTACACTTTTGCCGATGACAGCAATATCTGTCATTCCTATTCATTCAATTATAGGCCAAGGCCACTCTAAAGATTGGGGCAATGAGGCGCAATATAAATGAATCGCTTAATCACTACTTGATAAAAATCTATGAAAGGGGTCGTGTTAACAGAGTCGATTTTAACGCCCGCAAGACTCAATGTTGTTTTTTAACACATAAACGTATGGCTGATAATGTTAGTCCATTTATATTTATGGGTGGTGTAAATATTAAAGAATCAGCAACTCTTGATGTTCTGGGCCTGAAAATTCAGTGCGATGTCCGAGGGACTAAACACATTTTCCAACTGTCGAAAGAAGCATTCGAGTGTCTCGTTTTTTTGAAACGGTGTAAGACATACTTCACTCCATCTGATCTTCTTACTATTTACACCACTTATATCCGACCGAAAATGGAATACAACTCCCATGTATGGGCCGGAGCTTCGAAGTCTAGTTTGGAGCTATTCGACCGCGTACAAGAGAAGGCGAAAGTACGTATCGGTGACAGTGTTACATGGACACACAGACGGATATACATAGCTTAATCGAAAGTAAAAAGTAATTCTGACTGGTATAATTTAAGATGAATATATACATATATGCAGGCCAGGGCAAAATTTGGTCCGATCCTTATAAAATTTATTGGCGAGATTTATGTTTAAAAGTTATTTGTGCCGAATTTCATCACAATTCTAGTGTTTTTTAAAAGTATATAGTGGACATTCAAGTATTTTTCTGAAGGGGACTTTGTATGGGGCCTATAATCAAATGGGCCCGATCATTACAAAAATTGGCAGTGTTATTTATACTTATATAAATCGTAGTTTTGCCGAATTTTGGAAAGATAGCAGTATATTTGAGTAGTTATGAGCTAAAAGGTCCAAATATGAGGGCCCGGTTGTATGGGAGCTAGGGCAAAAATTAAAATTTATTGGTGGGATTTATGTTTATATAAAAGTTATTTGTGCCGAATTTCATCGTGATACTAGTGTTTATTAGGGAATTGTGTACATTCATGTCATATTCTAAAGGGGACTTTGTATGAGGTCTAGGGCCAAATAAGGCCCGATCGTTACGAAAATTAACATTAATATTTAGACTTTTTTATTGAATTACTAGAACATTTATCATAATTATGAGGACAAAAGCCCTATCGGGGGGTTCGATTGTATGAAGGCTAGATGAAATAATGGACCGATTTCAAACACTTTCAATAGCGTTCGTCCTTAGACTTTGGAGACGTACATGACAAATTTCATCAAATTATTTTTAGTAAAAATTAATTTATTATTTTACTTTTAGCTACGAATTGGGAGACGGTTCCAAAGCCACACAAGATGGTTTCCTAAAACAAGTCGATGCCGAACATGACGGTGAAGCCATTGAAGGTAGATTTGCTTTCATAGCCGATGATGGTCATGAATATGCTCTCTCATATACAGCTGATGAAAATGGTTACCGTCCCATCGGTGCTCATTTACCAACTCCACCACCAACACCCGAGTCAGTATTGAAAACCTTGCAATATTTATCCGAACATCCATATCATAAACCCGAAGGAAGAAATTATTAAAAAAACTTTTTCCAAAAAGACATGTATTTTTAGTTATAAACCCTATTGTGATTTAAGTTATAAATTAATTTTTGTTGTTGAAAAAATAAAAAAAGAATTTAAAAATTAAAAAAATTTGCGTGATTTGTTAAACTAGAAATAGAAGTGATAGAGAAACAATAAACAAATCAAATACGACTGATGATAATAAAGAAATAAATTGTTAAAATATTTAAATAATTGTGAATGAATTTATTACAACAACAATAGCAATAATAATAAACCAAAATAAAAGTATATTTTTTTTATTACTACATATTTATTTCTCGGTATTATGAACGAATTTTTGATTTTTGTGAAAATACGTCACGTTTCGCAAGAAAAGAATGGTAAAAAACCAAAAATGACCAAAAGTTTATTCACCTGTCAACACTTTTACGAACAATAAATTTTGTAGTAATAAAATTATCATTAATAGAAAAAAATCTTTGTTTTAATAATTTCTGAGTTGAGCATTTGAAGACGTGTTTATTTGATCAAATTTAGGCAAAACAAAAAAATTAAAATTCGTGACATAATTTGTGATCGTTTGCCATTTGAAGTTATTATTACATTATAATATATTATACACCGTTATTTACTCATTTAATTAAACGGAACCAACATCTTTATATATAAAATATATAGGTAAAAACCGACTACACAGATACCCTATAATTTTACCACAAATTTACTAGACTCTAGACTAGACTATAGTCCAGACAATAGACTAGACTATAGGCCAGACTATAGACTAGACTATAGTCAAGACTATAGACTAGGCTATAGTTCAAACTATAGAATAGACCATAGACCAGATTATAGGCTTGACTATAGTTCAGACTATAGAATAGACCATAATCCTGATTATAGACTAGATTATAGTCCAGACTAGACTAGAGCCCAGACTATAGACTAGACTATAGTCCAGACTATAGACCATACTATAGTTCAGACCATAGACTAGACTATAGTCCAGACTATAGACCAGACTATAGACCAGACTATAGTCCAGACTATAGACTATAGACTAGACTGTAGTCCAGACTGTAGACTACACTATAGTCCTGACTATAGACTAGACCATAGTCCAGACTGTAGACTAGACCATAGTCCAGTCTATAATCTGGACTATAAATACTATACCAGACTATAGACTAGACTATAGTTCAGACTATAGACTAGACTATAGTCCAGACTATAGACTAGACTATAGTACAGACTATGGACTAGACTATAGTACAGACTATGGACTAGACTATAGTCCAGACTATTGACTAGACTATAGTCCAGACTAGACTATAGTCCAGACTATAGACTAGACTATAGTCCAGACTATTGACTAGACTATAGTCCAGACTAGACTATAGTCCAGACTATAGACTGGACTATAGTCCAGACTATAGACTAGACTATAGTCCAGACTATAGACTAGACTATAGTCCAGACTATAGACTAGACTATAGTCCAGACTATAGACTAGACTATAGTACAGACTATAGACTAGACTATAGTCCAGACTATTGACTAGACTATAGTCCAGATTATAGACTAGACTATAGTCCAGACTATAGACTAGACTATAGTCCAGACTATAGACTAGACTATAGTTCAGACTATAGACTAGACTATAGTCCAGACTATAGACTAGACTATAGTCCAGACTATAGACTAGACTATTGTCCAGACTATAGACTAGACTATAGTCCTGACTATAGACTAGACTATTGTCCAGACTATAGACTAGACTATAGTCCAGACTATAGACTAGACTATAGTCCAGACTATAGAGTAGACTATTGTCCAGACTATAGACTAGACTATTGTCCAGACTATAGACTATAGTCCAGACTATAGAATATAGTCCAGACTATCGACTATTGTCCAGACTATAGTCTATAGTCTGACTATAGTCTATAGTCTGACTATAGTCCAGACTATAGACTATAGTCCAGACTATAGACTATTGTCCAGACTATAGACTATTGTCGAGACTATAGACTATAGTCCAGACTATAGACTATAGTCCAGACTATAGACTATAGTCCAGACTATAGACTATAGTCCAGACTATAGACTATAGTCCAGACTATAGACTATAGTTCAGACTATAGACTATAGTCCAGACTATAGACTATAGTCCAGACTATAGACTATAGTCCAGACTATAGACTATTGTCTAGACTATAGACTATTATCCAGACTATAGTCTATAGTCCAGACTATAGACTATAGTCCAGACTATAGACTATTGCCCAGACTATAGACTATTGTCCAGACTATAGACTATTGTCCAGACTATAGATTATAGTCTAGACTATAGAATATAGTCCACAACATAGACTAAAGACTAGAATTTAGTCCAGATTTTAGACTGCTATAGACCAGACTATAGACTCGACTATTGTTCATATACTGCATATTTGCAAAATGTAGTGAACACCCGAAAAAAATATTCTCATGAAAAATTATGTGTATTTGTCAAAACTTAAATTTAATAGACACTATAATTATATACAACGTGCGTAGCATAACCAAAGGGGGTGGAACACATGTTCCATAACAATCCGAAAAAAACAAAAAAAAAATGGCAGATTCAAAATGGGAGTGTTTTTGATCATATCATTTAAACGCTGGTTTAGTTAATATGCCGAAACGGCAAACAATGGACGGACAGATTCAATCACCACATAGTATAAATTAAACGCTTTTAATAAATAAATACCCAGATCTCCAACGTTGTAGTAATAACGGAAAAACATGTTTTATGGTTTTTTAAATATGAATATTATTTAAATCGTACAGGTAATGTGCCAAAATAAGGGCATATTTGTCATAAGAAATAAATCAAAATTCATAGCATAAATAAAATAAATGTAATGGCATTTTTTTTTCTTTAAATTCTTTAACTTTTATCATCGTTTTGCTTGATTTTGGTTAGAATTTTTCCATATATTTTTTTAAACGTTTCAGTCTTATAAGACTATACACTTTTTAATATTTCATATCACATGCATTTTATGCAACATTTATTATTTAATATTCAAACTTAAATTAGTTTTATTAAAATAGACATGCATTTTGACTTTTGGTTTGATAAAATATACTTCTCATTAGTGAATTTTTTAATAAAACTAGTTTTAAATCTTTAAATAATTTGTAGCCTCACGAAGATAATAATCATCTCTAGAAACTCTTTTAACCCAAACATTTCTGAAGTGTTAATATTTTCTACAAACATTAATATTAAAGGTGCTAATTTAGTTAAACAAATTTTATACGAATTCTAAACTGAAATAGATTTTCGCATAGATTATGAAATAAAATCTTAATGTGATGTACATACATATATATGCTTAAATTCAAATAATTATAACAAATTATTATTTCATATTTAAACTGAACTTGAAATCGAAAGTGTTGATAAAAGAGACGTTAATAAAAAAAATTTGGGGCTCTTTTTAATAATTGAAAAACTGGTTTCTCGAATTATAGTTTGCTCTCAATATATAATATGAGTTGTATTGGGTCTTTAAGAATAGATTAGACCAAAGTCTGGACTACAGTTTAGTTCACAGTCTGATCTAGTCTATAGTCTGGACTATAGCTAAGTCTACAGTTTAGGCAATGGACTGGTCTATATTCTGGATTATTGCCTAGTCCATAGTCTGGCCTATATTTAGTCCTCAGTCTAGACTAGAGTCCAGTCATTAGTCTGGTCTTACGCGTATAGATTCGATAGTTAGCTATAGTTAGTCTATAGTCTAGGTTCTATAGTCAGTCTATAGTTAGTCTATCGTCTGGTCTATAGTCTAGTCTATAGTCTAGTTATAGTCTAGTCCTATAGTCTAGTCTATAGTCTAGTCTATAGTCTAGTCTATAGGTCTAGTCTATAGTCTTGTCTATAGTCTTAGTCTATAGTCTAGTCTATAGTTAGTCTATAGTCTAGTTAAGTCTATAGTCTAGTCTATAGTCTAGTCTATAGTCTAGTCTATAGTCTATAGTCTAGTCTATAGTCTAGTCTATAGTCTAGTCTATAGTCTAGTCTATAGTCTAGTCTTAGTCTAGTCTATAGTCTAGTCTATAGTCTAGTCTATAGTCTAGTCTATAGTCTAGTCTATAGTCTAGTCTATAGTCTAGTCTATAGTCTAGTCTATAGTCTAGTCTATAGTCTAGTCTATAGTCTAGTCTATAGTCTAGTCTATAGTCTAGTCTATAGTCTAGTCTATAGTCTAGTCTATAGTCTAGTCTATAGTCTAGTCTATAGTCTAGTCTATAGTCTAGTCTATAGTCTAGTCTATAGTCTAGTCTATAGTCTAGTCTATAGTCTAGTCTATAGTCTAGTCTATAGTCTAGTCTATAGTCTAGTCTATAGTCTAGTCTATAGTCTAGTCTATAGTCTAGTCTATAGTCTAGTCTATAGTCTAGTCTATAGTCTAGTCTATAGTCTAGTCTAGTCTATAGTCTAGTCTATAGTCTAGTCTATAGTCTAGTCTATAGTCTAGTCTATAGTCTAGTCTATAGTCTAGTCTATAGTCTATAGTCTAGTCTATAGTCTAGTCTATAGTCTAGTCTATAGTCTAGTCTATAGTCTAGTCTATAGTCTAGTCTATAGTCTAGTCTATAGTCTAGTCTATAGTCTAGTCTATAGTCTAGTCTATAGTCTAGTCTATAGTCTAGTCTATAGTCTAGTCTATAGTCTAGTCTATAGTCTAGTCTATAGTCTAGTCTATAGTCTAGTCTATAGTCTAGTCTATAGTCTAGTCTATAGTCTAGTCTATAGTCTAGTCTATAGTCTAGTCTATAGTCTAGTCTATAGTCTAGTCTATAGTCTAGTCTATAGTCTAGTCTATAGTCTAGTCTATAGTCTAGTCTATAGTCTAGTCTATAGTCTAGTCTATAGTCTAGTCTATAGTCTAGTCTATAGTCTAGTCTATAGTCTAGTCTATAGTCTAGTCTATAGTCTAGTCTATAGTCTAGTCTATAGTCTAGTCTATAGTCTAGTCTATAGTCTAGTCTATAGTCTAGTCTATAGTCTAGTCTATAGTCTAGTCTATAGTCTAGTCTATAGTCTAGACCATAGTCTGCACTGTAGTTTAGTCCATTGTCCGGAATATAGTATAGTCTGGTCTATAGTCTAGTCTAGAGTCTGGTCTATAAATTGGAATATCTGGGCTATAGTATAATCATTAGTCGCTATGTAGCCAAGTCAACATTATGGACTTCAGTATAGTATATAGTCAATAGTCTGAACTATATTCTACTGTAATCTATAACCAATCTAAAATGTAGACTATAGTTTATAAGTTTTAAATCTGAAATGTTGTGTAGTTTTTGATCAGAACTATAGTCAGGAATATAGCTAGAGAAGTCTCTAGTCTAGTACATATTCTCCACTCCTATAGTCTAAACTATAATCCAGTCTATATTCTAAAGTTATTAAGTTCAAGTACCTGAATAAAATAATTTAAGTACAAAACTTTGAATTCCGATTACAAAACATATGATGTTGAATCATCATCTGATATATGTACTTATCTTTACATTCTTTATCTAAAACTTTATTATATTTCTGCACAATTTAACGGACGACCTTCGTTTGTCAGCTTCTTTTTAAAAGTAACAACATTTAATACTTTTTTATTAAATAAAACAGTAAAAAAATATTTCATACTTTTAATTTGATACATTCTCATAAACCAAAAACCACTAGTGATTATCTAATGTGCAAAAACTCAACAACAAAAGCAAAAAGGCATTGTAAAAAACCCAGAATTATGAAAATAAAAAAATCCTTGAACAAAAGAAATTCGAAGAAAACAACCTTTTTGTAACCGACACGTCCTAATTCGAAAGATGAAATGATGACTCTTGAAGTGAAGACAAACATAATTTACGTGTAAACTTGGTATACACAAAAATACACATCTGAGATGGTGATCATAGGTGTGAGTGTGAGAGGTAAATTGATCGCAATGATGACTTTAATGATGAGAGAACGGATTTAACTTAGTCATCAACAAGTGCAGTTAATATTAAAGAAAAGGGTTAAAATAATAAAGATAGCAAAATCATATTCGTACTCAAAATTTACCAGATATTTTTGCACTTAAAGATGCATACATATGTAAATATCAGAGATGTAAAATGTTCCCACTTGAAACAAAAACTGTACTTTATGGGGAGTTAAAATGTGATAAACATATTCAGTAATTTCGAAAGAACGATACAGCGTTAATAGTAATACGAATATTATTTTCAGAATCTGTTCAGACACAAGACAGTCGATAGAAATCAAGAGACCATGCTCATCGGATTATATTTCCGAAGCCAGTACCTAAGTTTTTGAGCAATCAATGTAGACTGAGATCTAGTCGTCCTGAAGGACGGCTCTGCCAAAACCTAATGTATGCTAAAATGTCTACACATTTTCTATGCTGGTGTCTTAACCATTACGATCATGCCTCAATATGCCCAACCGTCTGAGGCTAAGAGCCGATTTACTAAAAATTCATGGACTGGACAGGGATATTGCCAGTAACAGCAAGATAGGCTACTTTTTATCAGATAAGTGAACTATAAATTAGAAGAAGTCTTATAAAAGATGTGTACATCCAGTTTAACTAAATTAAAATCTCCATCTCTTTCCTATGATTTTCTTGAAAAGTAGACGTCACAAAGCAATCGACTCACAGCAATACCTATCCGCAAAAGCTGAAAGTACAATATTACATCAATATATTTGACTTCCATGCACTTTTCACTTTGTTAAGATGCACAACATCATAAGATACACAACATCACAACTTCCAACAAGAATGTGTGACTCCGCTTTTTAATATGTTCGCCATCCAATTCGTCATTCTTCGGCAATATCTTCACACTTTATTCTACTTCTGGCAAGTGTCATGCTGTTTTCATTGATATTCCCTTAAGGTGCTTTAACTTGAAGAAGTAAAATTAATGAAAATAGTAGGTCTAGAAATTCCTATGGCATGGTTTCGGAATTTGTCCAACCCTATATATATTCTTTTGCAACAATTTTGACATTAAGAAATGCGGCAAAACATAAATGGTCCCAATGTTCCCTGAACACGTACTGAAGAAGTAGTTATCGGCAGCAGTAGAGTTGAATCCAATTCTGTAGATTTGAAACACTGTCGGATATGCTTTAGTGTTATCTCGTTATTCAGGCCAATTATGAACAATAATTCTCCAGAAGTTTATTCCCTTTAGCATGTTTTATGTATTGGAGAGGGAACAAACTCTCAGGGAGTTTATAAATGAAAATAGGCCTGATTATAAGGCAAAATATTCCTCTGAAATCAGGAAAGATTTATACGCAACGCTCGTCTCAACAACACAAACATTTGTAAATCACATAACGCATTAGAGGGAAAGCTTATATGTGGAATAAACTTCCTATAGAAGTATTTCCGGTCACTTGCAATAACGGAATGTGTAAATTGGATTAAAATAAATATGGCGCCCACAGCGCTTAATATATTTACCGATAGCCAGAAGGCAACAAAAGCTGAACTAAAAATATGGGTGAGAGAATCTCATAAGGCCTCTTGGAATAATGAAACAGTGGGTAGAACCACGAAGATCCTATGGGGTGACCCTGATGAGAGCAAGACGAAAAATCTCCTCAAAATGAGCAAGTCTGAAGTTAGTATGATGGTACGTA
Organism: Lucilia sericata; assembly: GCF_015586225.1. Taxonomy (NCBI): domain Eukaryota; kingdom Metazoa; phylum Arthropoda; class Insecta; order Diptera; family Calliphoridae; genus Lucilia; species Lucilia sericata. Next base: position 262,131 of record NW_023994583.1, on the reverse strand, counting down.
TTCTGAGTGGACACACAGGATTACGAGCACATCTATGCAAAATTGGACGTGCGGATTCAGACGAATGTAGGGCATGTGGAGAGGACAATGAAACTCTGGAGCAGTGAAACTTCTTTGCCACTGCCAGGCATTCGTCGAAGTTAGATCCAAATATCTTGGAAGTGATGTTGTTTCGGAAATAACATTCCTAACTTACACTGATTGGAATATTCTTAGGAATTACATTCAGGAAACTGAGTTTATGAACACTGAAAAATAATTCATTCAGTTCCCTTTTTTTCATCAACAGGCCCGATAGTGGCCTAGGTGTATTTCTTCGGATTTGATGTAGTATACATCCTCCTATCAACCAACCTACCTACCTGCAATGTAAATCTATCTAAATCGATTGTCCACAAACTCTGTCATCGCTCCCACAACAAATTTTCCCAGTTCCAACACAATGCGTTGCGTGTGTTGGGATCATCCCCTAAGTGCTTGTGCAAAAAAGTTTTCTAAATCACATTCCCCTCATCAATACAACCCATGTGTGTTGCAGCAGTTCCATCGATTCGGTACTAAGTACTCTTCCGAAGCGAGGCTTCCATTGTTTTTATAAATATTCGCATTACTATTCCCGTAGGTACCTTTTAACGCTTCTGGTGTTCCTTTTTTAAAGCGTTAAAGATCCCCAAATAGTTGTCTCTTTTCGCCTTATTGATTTTTTTTTTACATTTTCGTCAAACGGCGTTCGCTTAGATTCCACAATAGTTTATGGACTTACACTGACGATTCCTACAGAAACATAAAAATCGCTACTTACAGTTCAAGATAGAAAGTTCAGGGAATTTTTAAAAGAGATTAAACTTTGGAAATGGATTAAGATCGTTTTGCGATCCTCTATTTTCAATCTGCATGGATGGATGGGCCTTTTTAATTCCAAATTTTCAAAAATTGAAATCCTCGAATATGAAAAACTCATAAAAATAATAAAATTGCCTTTTGGATTTAGTAGGAAAAAAGTACTACTTTACCAATTTATTTGTCCTTCTCTATTAAGAGTAATCAGATATTACTCTTTTTCCAAAAACACATACTCAATTACACACATTATACCGCCGTCGTATTAAAGACAAGTTAAAATTTCGCACATGTTCCGCTTAATATTACTTTTTTATTATTATTATTAACATGAGTTGTTGTTGTTGTTATTTTGCTAAAAACAAACTAAACTTTGGTAATTTTTTTTCTGATTTTGTTTGTTTTTATCTAGTGCGCCCATCAATTATTTATTCCCCCTTTAGTTTGCCGGAGATGATCGAGATTATGTTCGGTGTTTTATTATGACGACGGCGACGACGACTTCGAAGAGTAAAAATAAAGTGTGCGTGAGTTAAGCGTACTGACGGTTATTCTATTTAACGATCTCATCATACATATAGTTTTATAAATTTATTATGGTTTTTTTATTTTTCGCCTTTACTGTTGTTATTGTTTTTGTCCGTCTTCGTTGTTGTTATTATTACTGACAGTTGAGATTCTTTTAAACATACGCTCATTATTCGTCAAAATAGTGGAGTGTAGTGCGTTTTTTTTTAGTATAAAATGGGAAGCCCATCATCGTAACGACATCAGTACAATTTGTCAACTCGCATTGAAAGAATTCAATTCCTTAAATCTGTCTTTTTGTGTAAACGTGTGTGTGATTTTTTTGTTAAAGTGTTTCATCACCTGTGGATTGAGTTAACCTAGACCTACAAAAAATTTACCAGATATAAATAAAATAACTCTCAGAATAAGAAGTGTTTCTTTTGTAACTCTGACAAGAAAAAAGGATTAAATTAAAATAATTTTTTTTATATTAAATTCTTAAAAAACACAAAAAAATTTAAACAATATGTACAAGTTCGGTTTCGTTTTATTGTTCGCTGCTTTATTCGCTCTTGTCTTGGCTCGTCCTGCTCAAGAACAATCAGCTGATGCTGCTACAACTACTACTACACCTGCCACCATCATCAAACAGATCGATGTCAATAATCCCGATGGCAGTTTCAACAGCAGGTTGGTGTCTTATATATTGTGATCAGATTCAGGAAATTTATTTTTTATAAACAAAATGTTTGACGATCCAAAACGCTTTAAAATTTCACAACTTATTTGAAAATAGTTAAACTTGATTATCAAATACAAATTACAAATTTAGTTTATAAAGTTTAAAAGCTCCGTACCAATCAAAACTCTTATATCAAGCGTCAAAAGATTTATGTACGTCTATTTCCATTTAAATGATCCAATTTTAAGCTTAAAAAGTTCTTCTAAACGACAAAACACCGATCAAGTTAATTGGCTTTGAAAGAGCTTTAAGTTCCATTAAACTAAATATGAAATATGTGTAATTTGTTTATCTTTCTCTAGACCTGACAAGGATCTTTTGAAATGAAATTTGGTCTTGGTCTTATTTATATAATTTCAAGATCTCTAAGCTCTAGATAATCACAAACACTTCTTAATTACAAGAAAACTGCTATAACTACTAGAGCAAAACGACCTCCAGACAATGATATTTAATGCCAGTATTGTCTATTGATACGCTAGAATAATTCTTGATATTATAATAATAACAAAAATAAACTATTTTTTTATTCAATCTCTTTTAAACAATACTAAAGCATTTTTTACTACTTTATCTCACTCTCTATTCCAACAGCTACGAAACCTCCAACGGCATCAAAGTCGAAAATGTCGGTTACATGAAAAAGATTTTAGTGCCCCGCACCGAAACCGAAGACGGTCAAGTTATTGAAGAACACGAAGAATTGATTTTAGTACAAACCGGCTCTTACAGTTATTTGGATCCTGAGGGCAATGTTATCACTCTTAAATATGTGGCCGATGAAAATGGCTTCCAACCTGAAGGTGATCATTTACCACAACCCGTTCAATAGAAGAAGACACAGCAAATCTCAATCAATCCAAAATTGTACTTAATTAGTTTAAAAATGTAAGAATATTTTTAGTTTAAGTTAAATGTATCTATGAGTAAATATGCCGAATAATACTTTGTATAAAGAAAATGCTCCTTTAAGTCACATAAAATTAAAATACAATACGAATAAATAATAAATGAAATTTTAAGAAGAAATCCAGAAAAAAAAGTCCCCTTTTTTAACAAAAAAAAAAGTAATGATAATGCAGAAAAGTATTTAGGATGACGTCAGTTGTATAAATAGTGTTGTTTGCTATTCGATTAATAATTTGAACAGTAATCGTGCTAAACTTTCGACTCAGCTAAGTGGTACAGACTTTGAAGAAATCATAAACAGATTAAAAGTCCAGTTGTGTTAGAATCGGTGTGCAATAAAAGCTATTGTAACAAAAACATGTGAATATTTTCGAAAAGGTAAAAAATCAGTCCAAAATTGACCTTAGTCCTCATATAATACGTAGGTTAGGTTGATAGGAGGATGTGTACTACATTAAATCTGAAGAAATACACGTACGCCACTATCGAGTCTGTTGTTTCCTGGACGTAATTCCTAAGAATTTTCCAATCAGTGTTCGTGAAGGATGTTATATCCCGACTAATATCACTCCCAAGATATTTCGATGAAAGACTGACATTGGCTAAGAAAGGGCTCCAGAGTTTTACTGTCCTCTCAACATGCTATACATTCGTTTGAATCCGCACGTCCAATTATGTAATGTTGTACTCGTAATCCTATGTGTCTACTCAAAACACGTAACAGCATACTAACCTCAGACTTGAGTAGTCTCTCATCAGGGTCACCCCATAGGATCTTTGTGGTTCTACCCACCGTTTCATTATACCAAGAGGCCTTATGGGATTCTCTTGCCCATAGTTTTAATTCAGCCATTGTTGCGTCGAATGGTTTTGCGTTCGTCTAGTTAACTACCTCGTGCTCCTTTCCCTTTAAAGCAAGTAAATTCGCTCTTTCTTAACCGACTAATCCCGAGTCTGCTACCCATATGATGCAAAGCTTACCACTGTGAAAGTTTTCGGTTCAATTTCTTACAATATTACAAACATCGGACATGCCTAATCGCATACCGGACACAGAATATGTCGGAAACTTTGAAACACTGGTCTCATAACGCTTTTATAAAGCCAATCTGCATAGTAGAACTAAGGCCCCATTTCGTGCCTAAGGTTCTGCAACATAGCGCTCACCTCCTGTTTATGTATGTGCCTTGTTATAGCTACGTTTTTCTAAACACTTTTCGAACCAGTAAACACTTGGTGATATCTTAAAATGTTGGAAAATTTGTACTAAAGAACTATATTTTAGACTAACCATTTTCAGGAACTAAACAGACAGAGGAACTTTGCTTTGCAAACCACCAGAAAACGTTAAACTAGACGTTAAACCAAAAGGTTTAAAGATGTCCTGATAAATAAATGCAGATTTTTTGTAAAAGTAATTCGTATCATAACCTAGAATGAGAATCTGGCAGCAAAATCAGATTTATGAGATATCGTATCATGAAGATGGAAAAAAATATTTAAGAAGTTGTAATAGCGCCATCACACACAGTTATGGCGCCTGAAAGTCTGATTTTCAATACCTGTAGTATCTCCTTCAATGATTATAAAGTTTCTAAATTTTAGAAAACTAAAACGTCTTCAATGACTTCACCAACCAGTCCTTCAATAATCTTCCAAAACCTTGTAATTTTTATAGTGCTGTGAAGATTCTTCTTATTTGAACGAAAGAAAATTTTGATGGGATGAGAACAACACATCATATTTCACTAAAACCTTTACTGCAACATTGACGAGCATTGCTCAGCGAAATTGTGCCTTCACTATATATAGCTGAGGTAACTGGATTGGGTGATAAACGTGATAGTATTCTCACTACCGAGTCTAGAAATTAATGAAGAAATTCGAAGGTTGGTTAATAAGGAAAAGCTCTGAACTAATCGATTGAAAAAATAAAACTTGAATGTTAGAGTAGGCAAATTGTAGTCTCCGATCAATTTTCCTTTTAATCTCAGAAAGATGGAAGCTCAGCACCGCCATAACTACTAAAAGATTTGTACTAGCGAAAACTGATCCCTGTAGGATCATATCGAGTGGTGTTCCGTTAATTCTTGTGTGATTTCTAGCTTAAACTGAGTATTAGTAGTTAGTTAGTTAGTTTGAAAGGGGGATGTACATATATACATCAAATCCGAAGAAATACACCTAGGCCTCTATCGGGCCTGTTGTGAGCTACTTAACCAGTGCCTCAGGTAGAAATCGAACCTAGCAAATATTGAAGTTACCGGACAAGGTACAAAACTATGATCTTATATCAAATGCTATTGTAATCCATACTTCAATATGACAGAGTTCGGATTTTTCTCATTTTCTCTGCTACAACTGAGATCTGATAGTGGGACACCCAACGGCAAATTGAGACGATCATGTTTGATCCAAACTTGTTATCCACTGGACAATAAAACCAAATGGATCATACCGCTTTGAATCTCGTCCAATCTTACTAGAGAGTATCCATCATCAAATCACGTTGTATAGTTCACATTCAATTAACAAATGAAGTTATTCAAAAATCGGACATAAACCCATCTTCGGTACTCAAATAAAACCCAAAATAAATGAGAAAAATATAAATTTTGTGGATTTTTGAGCATTAATCTCCAAAGTTGTCTTAGCTAAATAATTTTAGGCTTGTTCGGATGTATTAAGTACATATGTGCACAAGCGTTAATATTCGAGTTTTAACAATTAACCATTTAATCGAATAATCATCATTGTTTTTGGAGTTTCATACTTACATATTTGTATTTGTTCCGTTTTATCTCTATTAAAGCAGATCATTGCTGCACGCATGCTCATTTGTGGTTTTTAGCTGTTAAAAGGCACAAGTGGACGTAAATTTTATGTTGTTTTTGTTACTTCCAAAGTGTGTTGGTTTAATTTTTTGTAAATATTTTTTTGAAAAAAGAATACAGACAAAAAACATTACTTTAGCGGTTTTCTTGGTGTCATTGATTTAGGTGTCATATGAAATGCAAATACGTACATATTCGTTACGCGTCTTTACACACAAACACAATTTCTCAGAAACAACATAACCCAGCCAACAAATTGAGTAAAGCTTTAATTTTATTTAGGAATATCTACTATTTACTATGCAAATTTATTTGAATTTTTCTTCTATATATTTATAAATATATTTTTTAACAAATCTACAAAAATGTTTGCTGGGTATATGATCATCATCTAGCAAAACACAATTCCAACAACTGTGGCATCAGTTTTTATCATAACATAGTAATTGATATTTTTTCTATTATAATAATGTGTTGTAGTTATATTATTATAACCAAACGCCCAACTGCTCACACGTCTGCAACAATTGTAAAGTAAAAATAAATTTTTGGTACCAAAACCACTAAGACCACCAAACAATTCTTTTGATTTTTACATCATTTATGCCTGTCTGCTTATTCGATGTTTTTCTTTGTATTGTTGTTTTTGTTCAATTAACATAAATTTAGGTTTAGTATTAATTAATACCTTGTAATTGTTAATAATTTATTTTAACATTTCGTATTACTTACTTATGTTGTGTTACATTACAGATTTTGTTAATTGATTTTTACATATGGATACGTTATGAATACATTCGCCTAAATGACCCATAAAAAATTAAGGAAAATAGGTTAGTTTTTTAGAATTACCAAACTTACTCTTTTTGTCATAAAAAATCGCGAAACTGTTAAGTGGAGTCGATAGAATTCTCACCAAGGTTGAATACGAAGTAATTGACAAGGAATATGTTTATATTGGTGGCTAGATCAGGACAGTTGCAGAGAAGTTTGAAGACAGTTTATTCCTTTTCCCCCAATTTTTTAAACGGTGACAGTATTCATTGACCGAATACTATCACACTTATCTGCCAATTTAGTCCCAGCTAAATAGAGAGAATGCTGTTAATGTGTCATTGAAGATCTTTTCAGAAAACCATTGAACGAAAGAATTCTCACCAAGGTTGAATATGAAGTAATTGTCAAGGAATATGTTTATCTTGGTGGCTAGATCAGGGCAGTCGCATAGAAGATAGAAACAGTTTATTCCTTCCGGGACTCCCCGGTTATTACTGCCAACTACCTCGATACATTCCGTATATTTCGGGTTATAAGTCAAATAAAAGAATGTTCCATAGTATTTCTTATGAACAGATACCCTAATTAAGGTAATCTCCGATCCTAGCCTTGTCAGATCTTTCTTGAATTGTCTGAGTAGTAGGGAAGTGATAGTGTAAGACTTTAATGAAAGAAAAGCCGATTGGCTATCGACAAAAATTCTTATATTTCGCTACCAATAATCTTTCCTGCTAACCTGGAAACACTGCTTAAGACAAAGTTAATCAATAGAGACCACACTGAAAACACATACACTGAAGACCAGAGTCCTGTCTATTGTCTTATTTATAATAACTCGAGGGAATGTTAAAAGAAAATTTGAGTTCTCTTTAAAATTTCGGATCTGTCGAAAACTTTTGATATTGCCAACCAAGTGGTCCTCTCTGACAAAAATAATCGTGACTGACAGATGATCTATAGTAAAACTTCGGCATTGTTGACTCAATTATTCAGATCTAACCTTACTTTTTTGTAGAGGTGAGAAACATTTTGTGTAAAGATATTATATAACATTATATGTCCACGTATATGTTATAAACAAAAATTACACGACATGGTCACTAATTCCCCATTAAAGGATCTTATATTTAATTCTTGGGTGTGCTGAAGAGCACTAAACTCAATGAATGCTGGCGCTAGTACCCAATATATTACGCAATAGTAGTAACTATATCATCAGTATATTTGTGTTCGAAATGGTATGTAGTTTGTTGGTGTTGGACATTCCTCTTCCAGAGATTAAGGTCGCAGTGCCACAAATAACAATTAACCAAATTTAAAGCTCAAGTTTCAGTTCTTTAATTGACTTAATTTATTATCATTCGCTTTCATTTATCCTTATATACTAACCTTCAAATGTCAGAGTTCAGTTGGGCGATTCATTGGTTGCTGAGATCGGAAGTATCTCCCAATTTAGTCTCAGCTAAATAGAGAGAGCGTGATGAATTGTGGCGGGATATTGCTGTTAATGTTTCATTGAAAATCTTTTCAGAACTGCAAAAATCGGAGGTTTCCAAAAGATCATTGGAAGAGCAATTGATGTAACTAGTTGCATTTTGCCGATCCCTAGATATAACTACAGTTGACATTCTAATCCGACCGAAACTATGTGTTATTCAACAATACAAAATCCATAGGATCCAGAAGATCATTGAAAGAGCCGCTTGGTGAAGGCAGTGAAGACGCTATAGTGTGGTTTATGTACATATGTCTGAGGTTCTGAAAACATTAAATCGTAAGAAAAGTTCAGAAATTGTGGGAACATGTTTCAAGCTGTTAATTAAAATTGTGCTATCTTGCGGAATGGCCCAGCCCAGCAATGTTTTTTTTTTCTAATTGATTTACAGTCGCTCTGTTTCGATGCTGGAATGACCCGAATTTTATATTTTAATTAGAAACATTAAAAGTATATCTTTGTCTATAAAAGGAAAGGTTAGGACGGGTTATACAACTCCACTAAGAGACCATAAGGTCCATTGTGATTCCCTTCGTAGAAAGTGAAGATCAAAAGATAGATAAACAAAAAGAGCATAAATAATGGTGAGAAAGGAATGAAAACAAATCGATTCTCAAGTGGTTTCAACCTTGAAGTTTTACCGAATCAATTCTCTAAAGACAGAAGTGTAAGAGAATCTGAATATCCCTATAAAAACCAGTGGAAGAAATGTGAAGTTTGAGTCCCGCAATTTCCCGCTGTACATGGAACCTATTTTCAAGACATTTCAACATGAGATCCTGTATTCTTGGACAGTGGTAAATTTTATGCTCAATCGTCTCTAGTTGCTCTGCATCTTCGCATAACCTGCAATAATTCGATATATTACTGTTTCTCTTACTGACAAAGAACCTAATTGTTATTAAGATCCTTGTCAGAAACCATAGACTGCGCTAATTCAGTCCTTTTCTTGGTAGCCCTTATATCGTTGCGTTGGTCATAAGGTCTTTGATATTTTGCAATCCATTCTACTATTTCTGAAGTAGACCTTGTAATGCGGCTAAATATATAGTACGTTTTTGTCAGAATAATGTTATTCGTGTTGCAATTTATCGAGATGTTTGTAATCGTTTTATGAAACTTATGTCCAATTATAGACCGAATATGATAAAATTCGGTACAACGATATTAATGTATATAAAAAGTATTTGTGTTTTATTTACTCTTAATAACAAATGAAATGGAATCAGAAATGTTCCACCCTTTTTTCGGACAATTTCCTCTAACACAATATAAATATCCGTCTATGAATATCTCTGCTGAGATATAGCTTATGAGCTACATAAATCCAATAAAAAACAAGTTAAAGAAATGTTAAATTTAATTTGGATTTCAAAAGAACAAAAAACAAAGCTTAAGATTATACAAGTCATACTCCCCTAAAACAACCACAAAAACTAAACTTTTTTGTTGACTAAAATATGTTTTTAATGTTTCTCTAAGCTAAGTTTAAACGTACCGCCTAAAAGTATACATCATTTATATTAATGTAATACTAATTAATAGTCGGGCTTAAACATTACAACCACCAGATACTAAAACAATTGCTTGTTGTTGTTGTTTCGTTAATACCACCAACAAAGTTGTATTTATTCATGCAGATTTTGATCATAAAAACCACAAAATTTATTATTCGCAACATGTCGTCAATAAAACACAATATGAACAAGATCATTAAACAAACACAATTCGCATTAGACATTATTAGATCAACGACCATTTTTTAACCATTCATCCAACCATCCATTCAATCGCATCATACGATTGATGGGATTTTGGAATCCGATACAAGAAAAACAATAAATAATCAACCTAATTAAAATGTACGAAATGAGCTGAGAATAACAGCAATCTGAATGTATGAACATTTATACATATGTAAATGATTCTGAACAAGAACCAGAACGAGAAGAATAGATGGATGAATTGAATTAAAATAAAATTACTAGAATTTTACATACAGAACTGTGATGACAGTTGACATTTACTAACTTCATCATCAAACACAAGAGACGCTGAGCGATATTTTTACCATTGGATATAGCTGAGACACGTGAGCTGAATATGATTACTTGATCCATGCATACCATGAGAATATACAAATTTTTATTTTGAAAGCCCAACCTAAAATGTTATAAATAAAAGAAGATTTTTTTATTAAGATTAAATTAAAACGATGGCAAGAAGAATTAAAATCTCCAGAAATGAAGAAATGTAGACAAAAATTATTGCCAAAGACATTCCGTTTAGCATTTTTGATTTATTCCAAATTTATTTTTGTCGATTTATTATAATTTAAAGAAGTCATATTGCAAAGCATCTAAAACTGGTATTAATATGGATTTACATCCTATTCAAGTTGTGGTACCTTTCAATTGGTTAAGCTAAGTATGTTTAACGGCACCAACTTAATTGGTAAATAATAAAAGACAACTAAAAAAGTTTCTTTGAAAGCACCAAATAGAGTAGATACCCTTATATTTAATTTCTTCTTTTTAGGTTAAATATTTTAAAAATCCATAAAGTGCCTTTAGATTATCATCCAACCATTAATATAGAAATTTCAACAAGTACCATATGTGCAAAGAAAATGTATCATAATGTCCCTTTTTGTGGATTCTTACATACACAAGATCATTCATAGCAATTGGTGGCGTATCATAATGTCCATGGACTTTATGTTACACCAAAAGGAGTCAAAGTGTCAATGGACGTTATAACACTTTAAAAAGTGGCATAATGTCCAAGGACTTTCTGAAACTTTTAAAACATAAATGTATTGAAAATTTTTGTTTACGATTTAAGAATGTGTCACTCTTATCCCGGATAGAATTGCTCGAAACATTGGTGTAGTTGTATTTTCGATTCATTTAAAAGACTATCCTGGATAGAGGGCGAGCAGGGGTTTTAAACTCCGGTGTAGCCTTCACTATATTAAGCCTTTTGACATTATGAAACGCACTCAGCAATGTATTGAGAAAATGTCTTTTGAGTTGTGAAGAGAAGTGAATGCTGCCCTTGAAAGATAATGTTTAGAACCCTTGTTAGAGACAAGGGAAGACTGGGTTAGATCTTCTTCCGTAGTGTTTCCTACAAGAATAGAAGGTAAAGAGCGATTTTCTCATTCGACTCTCACCAAAATTACTTTCAGATATATCTATGTCATCCCTGGATTCTGCTAAACTGAGGTCTTACAATTTTGGACTAATGGGTTGACCCCTAGACCGTTTTCTGCACTATAATTACAAATCACTAAGCACTGTTTCCTTGAAATCACTTACCGTTCGAAGAAGTTTGATTTTGAAGTTTGACAATGTTCCATGTGAGAGGATATATGACTCCACCTTGCAGTGAGCCTTAAGTCATAACTTCCTCGTTCTACCCATACTGTAATTATTGGTCCAATTGCTTATTATTCAGATCCTTGACTAAACGAGACTTATTCGTATCTGTGTTGTGCCTTACATTAGTCTAGGAGAGAAAAATGTTTTAAGTTATAAGATTGCTGTATATTTTCATTATCGAAATGCCCATAAGATATGAAGAGACACTCATATCTTATAGGCGTTCATCAAAACAAGCTGGACACAGTGAACGACAATACATAACAGGAGATGTGACCGATCGCATACAATGTTCCATGTGAGAAGATATATGATTCAAATTTGCTGTGATCCTTAAATCATAACTTCCTTGTTCTACCCATACTGTAATTTTTGGTCCTGTTGCATATTATTTAGTCAACCTCAGATCCTTGACTAAACGAGACTTATTCGTATCTGTGTTGTACCTTACATTAGTCTAGGAGAGAAGTATGTTTTAAGTTATAAGATCAATACATTGACCTTCAGTCTGAGATTGCTGTATATTTTCATTATCGAAACTCCCATAAGATGTGAAGAGACACTTATATCTTATAGGCGTTCATCAAAACAAGCTGGACACAGTGAACGACAAAACTATGGTTTTGATAGTTTCCGGATGGCCAGAACGCTATTAGGGTAATATCAGCAAAAGTTTTATCTGAGACCATATTGTAATTCCAGTGGTAAGGTGTATTATATAGGCGCTAGACCTCCCGGGAATAATCGATAAAGAAAAGGCAATGTGAGACAAGGTATTATCCGATTAGGGAAACATAATGGAACGAACTATGGACAGAAGTGACTGCAACTATGACTTAACCTATCATGGGATTTCAACATGGTTGTTGAAATTTCTTAGGTTCTTACCGATCCGTACAGGAGACCAACATTGAGTCAATTAAAGTGCGAGATATGAAGCTTACTGAGCTGTATAGCTTTCATAAGTCGTCGAATCTAACAATCCAGCAACGACCGTTAGTTCTTCTCAGATATGTAAAGAATAATGGCCTATCTAGTGCAAGACAATTCTAACAAAATAGCCTACAGCAACTATTTATTCTCTAGAGGTTTTGAAAAGATAATAATACAACAGTTCTACTTAGTTGGTCACCTTATTCAAGATGAGACTTGCAGTTTTTCAGCACTGCCTTAAAAGTGCATGAGAATTGATGTTTTTTATTTAAAAAAACCAGTTTCGAAACTCAAATATACTTCACATCACTAAAGTGAATCTATTCAAATGAAAATGAAAGCAAAATTGCAAAACATAGTACGAAAAAATACTAACACATGAATAAAATCTGAGTACTAAACAAATCGCATAAATATTTTGCATCTGAGTACTAGTATTGAATCCTGTTACAACATTCGAATAACGAATACAAAGCGAAATAAATAAAATAAAATAAAAAAATCTTACCGGACATTGACGTTTTAAAAAATTTGTTGCTTTTGTTATTTTTTTTCGGTTTATTCACATACTGACCTACTTTGTAACGTCAAAACGACAAAAAAACGCCTTTAAACAAGTTTTAATTTTAGACAACAATCGACAATTCAATAAACACAAAAAAAAAGTGAATAAAATTGTTAAAACAAATAAAATGCAAAAACAAAATTGATGTTGAAAGAACGTCAATATTTATATTTTTATGTTTTTTTTTTTTTGTTGCATTGACTTGGGAAATGTTAGTTGTTATTTCCTTTTCGATAAAAGTCTCTAAAAGACCTTGAAATTCAGCAGGGGTTTAGTTTTAGTTGGTTCGTTAATTGTTTTTTTGGGAAAAATCTAGTCTAGTAAATGAATTTGACATTTAAAAAGCTGTTAATTAAGTTTTTAACTGTATTGCATTGCTATTGCACGAAAATGATTGATGTATTGATTTTTTTGGTTTAAAACGGTTAATTGATTTGAATTTTATTCGATTTACTTGTTTAAATGATTAGAACAATTTCGCAATTCTCAAATAAAAGTTGTTTGTGTTAATTGAAGCAGATATTAATTTGACATTATTTTTCAAAATTACTTTAGAGTTTTTAAGTAAAACATAATGTGGAATAACATCTTTCCCAAAAAAATGGATCTAATTTCGACGAAACCTGGGCATGACTTAGAAAGTTTTTAGAGTTTCACTATATAAGTAGGTAGGCTGGGGATTCTGGGTTTTCAATGTAGAACTCCCAGTTTAGAGTCATCCGTGTATTAACAGGTTCCATCGATTATTTCCCCTAATGTTCCTCTTGGACATGATTATTCTTAATGATTATATTTTTTGTCCAAATCTAGCTGAACAGACTCTATGCGAGTCTTCGTTAATTAAACTATTGCAGGACGATCACACGAAAATTTTGTCACGATGTAGGTAGTTCTACATGATCAGTAGAAGTTTTCAAGGGAACTTCAGATCATAGAATTACGGCACTAGATTTAGAAAAGATTTGATCTACAATAGAGTTTCCAAAAAGTTACAATTGGATCCTATAAACTGCACACATTAGATCCAGGATAGGTATTGGCACCAGTTGTGGAGTTTAAATTGCTGACATGATAGTAAAGATGAAGTCGTTCAGATTCAGATTTACTTTAAAACTGCATTGGGTATCTGTGCACTACAATGGCACCACTTATATCCAAGCAGCATGTACGCTGAACTCACTGTAGTAGTTCGATATTGCACTTTTTGTCTAAAGCAATCCACCAGATTATTGAAGCATAAGCTAGAATTGGTCAAATTACACTTTTATAAAGCCAAATTGTCATAGTGGGACTAAGACCCCATTTCATGCCTATAGTTCTCCTACTTATCGCCCAGCACCGATGTGCCTTGTTCATCCTTACTTAACTTTGTCTGTCATTGTTATTTTCTTGCCCAGGAAACAAGGTTCAGTATACGTAGATATTTTTGTCTTTCTTGTGAAAAGACAGATTTCCGTTTTTGCCGGGTTAACATTGACGTCTCTCGGTTGAGCCCAGCACAAGGCCGTATTCAGAGCCTCCTCAGCTCTTCTACACAAGTAATTTGGATCCTTTCCCTTTAAAAGTATTACGACATCGTCTGCATAGCAGACAGGTCTAAGACATTTCTCGGTTAGGGTCCTTAGGAGGTTATTAATTGTGGTAACCCAGAGTAAAGGTGACAAAATACCACCCTGTGGTATACCGCGAAATACCTTTTTCCTGATAGTTATATCGTACATCTCGCAGCTTATCCATCTGTTCCTTAGCATGTGGTTGATCCAGTTACGGAGTATCCGGTTGGATAGAGTATCAGTGTGCACGTTATTGAAGGCACCTTCGATGTCAATGCATACCGCCAGTGTATACAGTTTGCTATCGAACGATGCATCTATGTAGTGGACAACTTCGTTTAAAGCGGTTTCCATCGATCGTCCCTTTACATAAGCATACTGCTTATATTTAAGTTCTTTACTGCTATAACCATATATATACTGCTTTTAACCATACTATCGACTATCCGTTCCAAGGTTTTAAGTAGGAAACCAAACTTTAGCGAAAAGGTTTATTACCATGCATTGACTCTTTCGGAATAGCTTTCTGACAGCCTCTTAGAAATCTATGGATAAGCACACGTTAAAATAGCTGATCAACTGGAAAGTCGGTGGTTAGGACTAACCCTAAATGGTAGGTTATATAGCTAGTTCGGGTCTGTCTCCTCTGTTTTTCATGTGTGCAATGACTCCTTGTGGCACTGTTGGGATATCGTGTGGATTAATTATATATTAATAGAAAACCAAATCCACAGAATACCCAAAAAGTCACATAGTAATATGGTTCCATCAAAAAAATGCAGCGAGATGCCATTTTACGTAAACCAAAAGCTGCAAAATCTAACCAGGAATGTTACTATAAAAAATCGCTAGAAACCCCTGTTTCTGGATTAATAAGATGTCAAGTCCCCTTGAGCAACTCTCCAGCTAGTAAAGAAACTATAAACAAGATGTCGGTTTCCCCTGTTATCTCGTTTTTCGCTGTTATCCAAGGAAGCGACCACAATTACTCTAAATCTACTTGTAGATGTATTAAGGTCGACTGAAAGTAAATACTCGATCGAATGGGTGCAGAAGTTACAGTTTCTTAATATTGATACTACTTCCGGATAATTGGGTATTATATCTTAAAAGATTGTAATTTAACAACTTAAATTCCAATTAAATAATAATTTCTTTTGAATTAAATAATTAATTAAGTTTTTTCTTCATCTACAAAAAAAAATCTTGAAAACTGTGAATGTTAAATAACATTATTTATTGCAACTCATAAACATTAATTTAAACCATTAAAAATGCCACAAATACTTGGCCTTTTTTTTTGCCAATTAGTGGGTGCGGAAGATGCTGCCCAAGAAAAAACCAAAAACAAAATATAAACCATTGAAAATAAATGTTTTACACACAAAAAAACGGGTTTCAAGTCTCACAAAAAAATTTGGTGGCAGAAACAACAATTGTTTATGTAGACTTAAAAACAGCGGGTACATCAGACCAGGTCCAATAATACAAGTAACCGACAATTAAATGTGACTAAGGAAAAACGATGCCAAAATACAGCAAAATGTTGCTATATTTTGCTGCTGCTGCAAAAACACAATTGAAAATCTACCGGCTAAGCGGTTATTCAACTTTTTTATTTATTTTTATATTTTGTTTATTGTTTAATTTTATAAAAAAAAACACATTTACACAAATAAACGCGAATAAATGCAGTCAATAGACAACAAACAAAATCGTTCAGTCTACACAGCCAATTGTATAGTTATTGTGATTTCTTAATCTGGCTAAATGTACTTGTAAATACAGTCTTCGCCGTCGTCGTCAGTCAAAGTGGAAGCTAGATACAAATACAAAAATTACAAAAGGAAAAAAAACAAAACTTAACTAAGGAAATACAAATTAATTTTTTTTTTCTACTTGTCTATATTTTTAAATGTTATTAAAAAATACAATTTTGTTGGTTTATTTTCGCAATTTTTATTTTATTCCGAAAAAAAATCAGTTGTTGAAAATTTATATTTAACCTTTTAACTTAATTCATTTTTCGTTGTGAGCGAATAATTTGTTCAAATAAACCACAAAATTCATACAAATAAACGAAAACATCATTATGATGATTACAAGATGCAACATTCCATTAAAGATTCATATTCGACGCATAATAATTGAACTGAAATTTATGCAAATTGTAAACATTCGCATAAAATACTAAATAATAATTGAAAAAATCTATGACAAAAAGGAAAAACAGCATAAGTAGTTTTTTTATATTTTCCAGAATTGCAACACTTAATTTAAATAAATTAGTTTTGAAAATACAAACAAATTATAAAATTCGTATTCGATTTCTGACGCTAACTATAGAGAAATTTCGGAATTTATTTATTTATCACATCTGTCAATTAGCAAAATAATTGAATTTAAACTAATTGTACTATTAATGTTAATTTAACTTATTTATGAGTTAATATAAATAAAATTTATTATTGTAATTTGTAAATAAGAAAAAACATCCAATATCAGTTTGAAGTAAACGTATTCAAGGTATTTACCATTTAAAATCATCACTCTTTTGTGTACAATGTAATGGAAATATCTATAAAATTAATAACAGACATCCATCCATCCATTCATTTTTATCCATATAAAACTACAATTTTTCTCCATATTGTATTAACTGTTACAGTAGAACCTGGCTATTACATGCTAAAAATTGTTTTAATTTTGGAAAAGTATATTGAAAATTTAGGCAATTAGGTTTGATACACTAGTATGGATATCGAAAGTAGCGTATAAACTGATCTTCTTATACAATCTTTAGATCATTTTCATGTTGGCCGATATAGAAGAAAATGTACGACCATTTAGTAAAGATTTCTATCTCGCAAGACAGAATTCTTCAGCCTTTACTCTGGCTAGCCACGATTAATAGCTTCCTGAGAAGTCTAAAAAAGAAAGGTGTTCTTAGACCAGTCTGTTATGCAGAAGATGTCGTAAGAGGTAAGAAGGGCCTGAACAAACCGTTGACCGAGAAAGCTAAATGCAAAAACTAAAATTTGTCTTTTCACTAGAATAATGAAAATTCGTGAAATAAACTTTAACTGGAAAATGAAATAGAGACATTATCAACAAAATACATCGTCCCTGAAAACCATAGGCCAACACTAAAATTTGTCTTTTTACAGGAACGATAAAAATTCCTTAAGTGATTCTTAACAGAAAATTAAAATGAATATATTACATAGAGGATAGGATCAACAAGGTACATCGGTGTTGAGAGCTATATAAGAAAACCTTAGGGCCTTAGTCTACTTATTATCACTAATGCTTCAATAATCTGGTAGCTTGTTTAAACAAAAATTGAAATATATATAATACCACTACAGGGAGCTCAGCATAGATGTTACTAAGACCGTATTGGTCTGGAAGAGAGCCAGAAATTAATACTCTCTTAAAGGTATGCTGTGCTTTGTATGGACACCACATTACTCCTGAGGAAGTTAACCTGACGAATGCAAAACCGATCAACACAAAGAATTGAATTAAATACATGGGAAATTATTACACAGTGAGACAAAATAAACGAAAATCGAAATACCTGGGAAATGATGCTATTTTTCTGAAAGGTGGATCCAAGTAGAACAAGAATCTGTTTTTGAAATTTTCCAAACACCTCCAAAATCTTGAGATACGGGTAAATAACATCTCCAAACTTTAAAAACGGTACAAAGCTAAAATCAAAAACATGTTTGCCGCTGAAATGCACACATATTTTTCTAGGTTGCTTAAACATTATATATGCCATTAAAAAGGCCTTAGCTTCTTCTATCTTAATCCGTTCAGAAACTTAAAATTGGTTGAGATTCAACTAAGTTACTGACTTTTAAGTGCTTAAAGATATGAAAAACCTGGTTTTACCCGTATCTCAAGATTTTGGAGGTGTTTGGGAAATTTCAAAAACAGATTCTTATTCTACTTGGATCCACCTTTCAGAAAAATAGTATCACTTCCCAGGTATTTATTTTTGTCGCATAGTGTTATATTATTGTCTTTCGTTGAAATTAGATCCAAAAATATTTACGTACTTCAGAAACACTGATTGGAATATTACTTGGAATTACGTTCAAGGAATCTGGGTTTCACAATAATGGACGAACATTTCTTTCTTAGTTTACTATAATTCAATATAGTTTTTCCACCAACATTTCCCATGTAAAGTTTTCAAAACAGCTTTGAGAGTTTATAACAAATTTTGGAATGTCGTTAAAATAAGTAGATTTTCCATTTAGTATAGAAACCAGATTGGTTTTAAAAGACCTAGCCAAAGACTTTCAAAAGAAATACTGAAAGAAAAACAAAAAGATGGCAGCATTTAGAAGATTATCATGTTGAAGTTGCAATACTGTATCGGGAAGGTCTATGGGGGTAAAACACATTCGATTACTGTTATTGAGATAACAAATAGAATGGCAATCTTATAAACTCAACGTCGAAAAAAACTAAAAAAATAAAAAGAATAGCTTCATTTATGCTCAAGTTCCTAATAGAATTTCTAATTTTAGAAGCGTATAGAATCTGTCGAATGTCGAGATTTCGAAATTTTAATAATTTTTCCGATTTGATAACAATGGAGAGTATGGACAAATTCTGAGGCCAAATTAGAATTCAGTGCAGATCAATGCTTTGTCTCCGGGTTAAAAAAATAGTTGACCTGTGTAATTCTTTGGACTGATAATATACAGTAATTTAAAATGGGACTTGAACAGGAAAATATCTCAACAGCGGCAAAGTGATAACCAAAAGATTAGGAACTCAATTCAAAATACTGTATTGTTTCTAAAGATTTTAATTTTTTAATAGCAACCGTTATTTTTTAGATCAATTTCTAATATCTCATGGTTAATTAAGGAGTACCTCCATAAACTTAAAAAGTCTCAAACATTTCACTACAAAACACTTACACAATTATCAGTTCTTCTATATTGAAAGACTTGTAATACTGTTTTTTTTAATTTTTGCAATTTAAATAAAAATTAGTTTCATATTTCTTTTATACTCAAAAAATTTTAATTTTTTACATTACAACTAGACGTAAGACGTAATCGACTAATATGTAATTGATTACGCCTTTCTTAAGTAGAAAAAATTTTAAAACAAGAAATTTCAATAACAAAACGAAAAATTTTAGGTTAAAAATGTTTATGCTGAAATTTATTACAGATATAAAAATATTTGTACAAGTAATTAAAATTGATTTACTTTCCCCAGTGAAAAATTTATCTTACAAACTAGTTTTATATTGTAGGCAATATTTATCCTTTAAATTAACATGTAAGAAAGTATAGTCGGGCGTGATCGACCATATGATATTCTACACCAGCTATGAATATTAAATGTGATTTAGTTTTCATAATAAAGTTTTTATTTTCAATATAACTTTGTTTCCGATACATTTTAACAATTTATCGGCGAAAAACCAATTTCCTGAAAGAGAGTTTATATGGGGACTAGGGGTAAATATGGACCAATCCCGATAATTTTGTGAATAGATTTATTTTTATATTTTTGCTCAATTTCATCGCGATGTTAGTATTAATAAGTGAATTTTGGACATTCAAGTTCATTTTATGAAGGGGACTTTGTATGGGAGCTAGAGTCAAATAAGGCCCGATCTTTATGAAATATGACCAAGTTTCACAAAGATCGGACCTCTTAGTTGTGCCGCTTTTTATCGAGATACAGGTATATTTAACATAATTATGAACTCAAAGGACTTTTTCGGGGGGTTCTCTTGTATGGGGACTTAATCGACTCAGAAAATGATTCAAAGCCGATTGGTATACTTTAAGGTGGGTAAAGGACGAATATTTCTGTGTATTACAAAAATCAGCACAAACCCAATATACTCTCCCCACTAAAGTGGTGTAGGGTATAAAAAAAACTTATCATGAATATTTTTTCTTAAAAATTAAATTTATGAGGATCCTATAAGGAATCTGTTTTCGTACCTACAATATATTCTTTACAACAAAATCTGATCATTTCAACTAGACTTTACTGTAAAAATATGTAAATAATTTGTACTATTTTTTGCTTATACTTATTAAGCATTTGCCATTTACTTGTAATTTATATTGAGTATTTACTGCAAATATTAGGGTGTTTTTTTTTTTCATTTCTAGAATCATTGTTTCAAACTTATAAGCCATGTGAGACGCCCTTTCATGTTTAAGTCATTTTGGAGCCAAGGATAAAACCTTTTGAAAATGTTAAATACCTTTTCGAATATTGACACATATCCCCTTTCAGAAATGGAATTTAATATCAATGAAATCTGACATGAAATTCTAACTAAATATGTTCAGTAACACAAATTTAGTAATAATGAGTCTTCAATTGTCCATTGTCCCTTTTCAGAAATCTTTCAGAGACACTCTAAAAAGTTTGTAACTCCTGCAAATTCTTTAGTAATCGGGGCCTGTTGTTGAACCATGCCCCTATAAGACTCTTGGTTCATTCTACTCTCTGAACCTTCCTAATGTACATACATATGTAAATACTTACGCGAACATTTGTAGATATGAATGTAATTTTTGCTTCAATACTATACACAAAAATCTAAAACCAGTTTTGAGTTTTAATAATTTTTGATTTTGTCATTATTCCATTTACCAACTAAATAACGGCATAATTTACAATGATGCGCGACATTTAGAGATTTTTCATAGAATAAAGTTATGAACAAATAAATATTGGTTAGAGATAGTTTTCGTAGCAAAACTAATGTTATTCAATGATATTAAGAAGAGAAAAAATAAGGTGATATGCCAAAATACTGTAAGGTTTGCGTTATTCATTCGTAATATCGAATTTAAAATTATGTAGTAAGTATAAGTAATCGTAAGAATGAACTTCTAGCCCAGGAAAATAAGGGTTTTGCTGCTTTAGATAGCTAAATGAAAATTGGAACCTAGCTAATCCTTTGCATGGTTAGTAAGGGATTTAAAGTCACCAAAAATATCGTGTGCGCTAAGCGAAATATTAGAGATCAAAAGTTACAAAAATCTGTTTTTAGGGAATATCTCGCTTATTATGCATCAGACGATATATAGTAGTCATTGAAAAGTAAGTTATTGAGTAAGTACAAGCCATTACCATGTTTGTGCAGGGTAATTACTAATTTAATGTCAATACTTTGTGTGACACTGCCTTAAAAGAGAGCAATTGTTGTTTTGCTCTTAAATAAATATCGCTAGATCTGCAAAAGCAAAATATATCTGTGTCTGTAGCAAAGAGTACTCGTACACAGAGAATATAATTTCCTCTTAATTTCCACTAATATCAGTAAACTTAAGGTTTTATGTACACTTGATATAAGCATCGTAAATATAACACTGGTAGTAGATATACACATGATGTAATAAAATTTTTTAATTCACATTTCTTTTGTAGCTAACTTCTAGTTTTTCTAAGTGTATAAATATTTAAATACATGATTGTAAATACACAACAATTACCAAATCACTGCAAAAAGATAGATGAAAACTTGATGGCTGAGTCTGCATTATGGAATAGAGTATACATATACCGGCAACAAATAAATGCAGACAATCACACAAATAGCTCTCGTGAAAATCCACCAAAATTAATGATCAATGATTAATTAAGGTTGCCAGATAAATATCACCTTCAGAATTGCCAAAAAAATTGCTAAAAACTGAATAAGGAGACCAAGACTTTCGAATAAAGTAATCTATTTTTATTTAGATTAAGTTATTAGTAAAACAAGAGCTAATTGTATTACAAGACTTTACATATGTATATTTATACCTGCAACAATCAGCAAGGAACTACTTATTCTTAGATCGATTAACCGCCATCGTATTGTCAAGATACTTAACAACAATTTAATCACATTATATAGATCCAGCCTATCATATCCTTGTAATCATGTTGCTTTGGTAATTAGAATTGTTGTAAGTTTCTTTTGATATTTTCAGATCAATTGGTACCGTAGCACATTTTGTGTGTGTATATCGCTGTTGTCTGCAGTTAAACCAAGCCCCAAATTATTAAGCGACCCATCCACAATTTCCGTTGTTTCATTCTACCTTGAATTATTATTGGACAGGATCGTTAATTGATAGATTTCTATTCAGTAGAAAATCTATTATGATGACTTTAAAATGAAGAATACAGTGGACGATGACTTTTTTATTGGACATAGGCACGAAGTATCTTTTAAACCTTAGGAGCAATATAGTGTTCAACATGATGAAATATAGACCAATAAATTAGCTCGCATTTTATCAAGAATATACAAATCTATATTGACACTTAAGCTGCTATTAAGTCATGTGTTATTAAGACTATCATTACGGCAAACTATTGGACAGCAAGAGGCCAGTAGTCTTTTTCATCCACTGGGTAGATTTGAGAACGCCCCTGAATCCTTCTATGAAGAACTCAAGTGGAAGTTTTTGTAAATGGCTGTGCCGGTCCATGAACAAGCACTTTGCTGAAGTACTCGAGCTATCTAATCTGTTGCTGTAGGGATCAATCCCAATGCAAACCCCAACAAGTAAAAGACAATCCGGTAAACCGGAAGGTGACCACCCTTTCGATGTCATGAATCCCCATCAACTAATGACGCATTTCAGTACATTCCATAACCTCTTAAAGCCCGCGCAATCACTCAACTGAGATGGCCATGTTGGCAACAGCACCTAGAGACGTATTTGGTAGTTCGAAATACCTAGCCAATAAATCAGGTTCCCTCTGTATTTCGAAATAATGTGACAAAGGATGTAGAAATTTCCTAAGTCAATTCGAACCCAATAATTGCCCCGACAAGTTGAGTGGTGGGCCTCAACCATAAGTCGCGTAGCATTAAACAACAGCATCGAAAACTTCCTTGAAGTAAAAGGTCTACTAAATCAGCACTAGTCTCCTGTCGGGCAGAGGAGTCTTTCCCGATCGTTCACCAACTTATATCAGTTCCATTCTTAGAACGATCTACGGAATGGCAGGCAACTATCAAGTGTCAACCTCAAAATTCTCCAACCTATACTGGCGCCCTACTACGCGAAAAATAAGAGATACACAACGGGTTCAGAAATCCAGCATAAGTTGCTCTGTCACATCACCCAGTGAAATCTGTTGAGATGGCAACAGCACCGGAGGGAGAATACGGATATATATAGCATATGATATATCAATCCTTAAACCAACATTCACTCCCCACGAATGTGGGTTTAAGGCATAGCCACTACTTGGATGCCGATGGAACCTCAACCAACTGACCAGCCAGGACAAGTACTGCGGGCAACTGTCCACCAGTAGTACGAGATTATCTGGTGCTCCGTTTCGATCCCATGTCAAATCATTCCATGAAAAGGCCGAGGATACATTTGATCATCACCAGTGTGGATCGAGTTTCATTAAGAAATCTAACATCTAACCGAAAATCTTTGATGTCTAATGAACACGATGTGATTTCCATTAAGTATATTGGAATTTCAAAATCGAATATATATTTTTGTTTAGTCTAAATGAGTTGTATACCAAAAAGACTCGGAGACCTTTAACGATCCATTGTGGTTCCCTTTAAGATGAAACAAAAATAAACAGAAAGAATATAGAATAGTCGGAGAGATAAGTGTGAAATTAATGGCAGGGAATTCTACGCGGTCCGACGCTTAAATAACCAATCCACTCCCCTGACAAAACCCAGAATATCGCTTATACTACATATAGTTATATCACCTAAATCATTATGGAATATATTTCCTAGATATTTCTCACCGATATAACAAAATTAATATTTGTAAAACTAGCATTAATTTGAATATTAAGAAAAATACCTTTCAAAGTCTCATGGAAAAATATCTGATGGTCACCTTAAAATAAACAATCTAACCACACATGTTTGTGGTAGTGGCTTCAGCCACTCCAGTATCTATGAATGTATAAGTATGTGTATGGTGGGCACTATGAGGCATCTTGTATCTGTGAGTTTGTGACTGTGTGACGAGACTGACTAGATGATGGCTGCTTGGCTTGTTGGCTCACATTAGTTGTTCGTTTATTGGATGGCTTAAAGGAGGCGCAGTCATAACAGTATAAATAGCTTAAATAGGGCTTGTTGTTGAACAGTCTTTTTTCAAATTTTGCTTTCACTCCGCCAAAAACCGCTTAAACGCGAATACATCAAGTGAATATTGGATACTATTGGATTTGATAAATAAATTTGTGTATTTTAAAAGAAAAAAGAAATAAAAATCCTAAAAGGAAAAGATAATTTAAATAAAGTATAAAAAAAAGAAAATATAAATAAAGAAATAAAATGAAAGTGTTTGTAAGTAAAATGAAAATAATTTAAACTAAAAACTGAAAGTGTAAATAACGGGTTTTTTTCTAATTTAATAAAATTTGTTTTTTTTTTTTTTCATTAAATCCTTTACGTAGTTGTTTACTGTAAGTGTTTGTACGATACTCGTAACCGGTACGGCAAAACCTCAGCCACAACCACAACATCGTTCCAATAATGTCAACATTATTCCAAATGACGAAAAGGCCGATCATCAATTGAGACGAGAAACTTCCACTTGGATACCCATTTTAAAATACAACAAAGAACAGAGTGAAGATGGCAGCTACAAGACTGAATACGAGACGGGCAACAATATCATACACGAAGAGACCGGATTTCTAAAGGATTTCTCTGAAGTCAATCCAAATGGAGTGCTAGTACAACATGGTCAATATTCTTATCAATCACCAGAAGGTGAAACCATTAATGTTCAATATACAGCCGATGAACATGGTTTCCGGGCCACAGGCGATCATATACCCACACCTCCAGCTATACCCGATGAAATTCAAAAGGGTTTAGATCAAATCTATGCAGGCATCAAATTGCAACAGGAGCGCTTGGAACAAAGAGCCAAAAGTGATCCAGAATTTGCCAAGAGATTAGAGAATCAACGTCAGGCTAATCAAAACGGTCAATATGTGGGTCCTTTAGAAAACCCCTAAACATTTTGATAAACCTTTTACACCCACAACTATTGTTAAATCCTACTGATTACCTTTTGTTTTCATAACTTGTTGAAAATTCATTTCATCTAACAATCCCTTGTCATTTATTATGTAAATTTAATTAAACAAAACTTAACTTAAACAATTATTATTTAAACTTAACACAAACAACACAAATGATAAATTAACAATAAATCAAAAACCAAGTGAAATGAAAAGTTTTCTTTCAAAAAAATAAATAAACCAACAAAGACTGTGATTTGTAATAAGTTTTGGTGTTGCAAGTATACGAGAGTCCTAATTTTATTCCGTTTCATCATCTCCCGTATGCCACAAATTACTTTACTTGTATGAGAGTAACTGCAACAAGAGTATCTATCTATCTATACATGTATGTTTGTAAAATATTGTTGTATTGCACATTTATTTCCCTCTTATATTGTAGATAAAGAAAAAAAGTAATTTTTTTAAAAATATGTGTGGAAATAATCTGGTTTGTAACTTTCAATTACTTATGAACACAAAATGCTTCACTTATCTGCAAATACTAATTGTGTATTTATGTATGTATGTTTGTATTCACCTGTAATATACATAAATATTTAGTTAAATAAAGAAATAATAAAATTAAAATTATTTAGTTATAAACAATTTGGTTGAATATTTACTTTTCAATTATTTAAGAAATGTGGTTTGTATTGTTTTGGTCATAAAACCATTTTCGTTGTTCGCTGAAACCCATTATGAAGCCTAAAAAATTTTGACACTGCTCTTTGGTTTGAAATTGATTTTGAATGACTACAAATAAGGTATAGAAAATTCAGTAATTTTTGACAACGAAAAATACCTCAATACGCAACGTCTTTAAACACCTTTTTATTACATTCCCAACAAAAACTGCAATTACCAAGTAAGTGGTTGAAATGCTATCATATTTTAAGTGTTTATTTTAAAAAACGGTGATGACACTGGAGGCAAGTGCTTACCACACTCGCTTACAAATAGGGAGTTAAAGTAGGAGATAAGTAAGTCATTACTAGACTACTTTTAAGTTATATAGACGCTATGCAGTGATCATTGAAAAGTAAATTTGTAGATAAGAACAAGTTATTACCATATTTTTAGGGGGTTGGTCTAGGGAGTAGACTAGTTCATAGAATAGTGAATATTATAAGATCAGTTAATAGACTAATATTCTAGATGAACCCGTAACCTTTTCAAAATTAATGTTTCAATTAATAAACTAGTCCCTAAGAAATCAATAGAATAATATGTAGACTCATTAATAAAATATTCCAAGATTAGTGAATTGATTGATTCATAGAATACACTTTGCGACAAAAATAAATACCATATAATTTTTCTGTTTTACTAGGTTTTTATTCAAGGATCTGGTATGGGTCTGGTTACGGACTAGAACTAATTAAAGTACAAAACTTTATAGAACATTTTCCAAAAATGGGGTCAAATTCATACTATGACACTAATCTCTAGGTTAATTAACCAAAAGCGGATATAGATCACTTCATCCATGTATACTACACATATTTGATTGTTATACACAAACATCTGACGTACCCTATCGAATACCAAAGACAGAAATTGTCGGAAGCTACGAAACATTGATCTCAGATAGAGTCGTAGTCGAAAACATTAGAGGAAATCTACTACTACATGGATGGCTCTAAGCTAGAAGTTAGAACGAGAATGGGAAACATCAATAAAAATTCAGAAACCGAAATACATTAACGACTTCCAGGTCACAACACTAGATTAAAGGCAGGCAGATGTAAATCTATTTTCCAATAAGTCATTATAAGTCATAACCGAATTTTCATCCATTGGTAAGTACTGTTTCATATGGACATCAGGCCAATCGAACTAATATACTTGTCATTAAGTTGAGCGGATTTGAACAAGTAAAAGTCAAGAAAATCCCCTTGGTCCATATGAAATAACGGAAAGGCGGGTAGATCTTTATAATGAAACAGGTCCACGTTTAGTTTGATAGTACGTATCCTGACATACGACTATGGACATAGCTTCACTAATTTTGTCCAAAATAAGATCCAGCGGAGCGGTGTTATATTGCACATCAAATAGGATCATTAAACCCCCTTTAGGTTACACAGTAATCTCTAGATAAGAGGTACTCCACAAGGTTGTGTACTATCATCGCTCTTATGGCATTTTTATTAAAGAATCTGGTATGGGTCTGGTTACGGACTAGAACTAATTAAAGTACAAAACTTTACAGAACATTTTCCAAAAATGGGGTCAAATTCTTACTATGACACTAATCTATATAATAAGCAAAAGTGGATATATATCACACATATTTGATTGTTACACACAAACATCTGACGTACCCTATCGAATACCAAAGACAGAAATTGTCGGAAGCTACAAAACATTGATCTCAGATAGAGTCGTAGTCGAAATCATTAGAGGAAATCTACTACTACATGGATGGCTCTAAGCTAGAAGTTAGAACGAGCATGGGAAACTTCAATAAAAATTAAGAAATCGATCACAACACTAGATTAAAGGCACGCGGATGTAAATCTATTTTCCAATAGCTGAATGGTGCTAAGAACATTATAAGTCATAACCGAATTTTCTTCCATTCGTACACAGAAAAAATTATCGGTAGTTTATTTTCAATTAACATGTTTTCCTCTTTCTTTAACTTTTATTTAAACAATTTTTTAATTGTCATAATTATCTCATTGTTTTGATCCTAAGTATACAAGTTTGATTAAACTTTTAATTGAATCAATTAATTTTTTAATTGGCTGAAAAGGTTTTTCCAGCCTACTTTCTTATTTTGGTTTTTTGTTTTGATATTTTATTTAAATAATTTCATTATTTATAACGGAAAATAATTCTCAAATAGTCAATAATATTTTAGGCATAAGAAGTTGAAGTTTCATAAATATTTTAAAATTTATAAATCACTTTATTTGTTCAAATGTGACAATAAAGAGATATTTTTGAGAGTGCTTAACGCATTGTTAAAGGTATCCTTTAAGTTGTAATCCTTTAAAGTTGTAAGCATTCAATTAATGCTTTGATTGTTTCAATCATCGACTTTATACATTTTTAACCAAACTGTTCAATTTATTTGATTAATAAACTAATTAAAATGTAAGTTTTATTTTATTAAATATTTAATTTATCCAATTAATGAATTAACTAATTTTAAATTTTGAATTTAATTACTGGTGTTAATTGTTTTGATTATTTCTTTAATTAGAAAAAAATATTTTTTTACAAATTTCATAATTGATATCATCATTTTGTTGATAGGTGCAAAACTTGCTTGATACAATCAATTTGATAATTAAAACACATTTTCAGTTTTTTCTGTGTAAGCACTGTATCATATGGACATCAGGCCAATCGAACTAATATACTTGTCATTAAGTTGAGCGGATTTGAACAAATAAAAATCAAAAAAATCCCCTTGGCCCATATGAAATAACTTAACGGTGGGTAGATCTTTATAATGAAACAGGTCCAAGTTTAGTTTGATAGTAAGTATCCTGACATACGACTATGGACACAGCTCCACCAATTTTGCCCAAAATAAGATCCAAACACCTTCGGAGCGGTGTTATATTGGACATCAAATAGGATTATTAAATCCTCTTTAGGTTACACAGTAATCTCTAGATAAGAGGTACTCCACAAGGTTGTGTACTATCATCGCTCTTATGACATATGGTCATCATCGGGCTTCTGGTAAAACTAAACTCTCTTGGCTTCAAAACAGTTGTCTATGCCAACGATGTAGCGGTACATGCCTTGTGTCAAAGGTTAGAACAAGCACAAAACGGAACCGGAAAATACAAGATCCCTCTGATTTCTCTTCATCGACTTAACGGCGAGGTATTCAAGCTGTTGGATAGCGCTAATAGCGTTATCTTATCTAAAGCTATTACGGTGCCATAAGAACAACTCGTTCAAATGCGTTGTTTACAATGCTCCACTGCAGCCAGATTGAGCTAAAATGGCAAGTGAAACAACTGTTCCATGGGCCACTCGACCCAGACCCCAGTACACTATTGATTATTGTATCCCGGAAACGTCTCTAATGAGACAATTCCAGTATCATATCTCCACGTAGTCCCAAGAATCCCTACTTCCGCCTAACAATTGCTTCCGTGAGTATACAGATGGATCCAAGACGACGGAGCTGATAGTCAAGCTGCTAATAAATCTGTAATTGGTTTGTTTTCCACATCTAGACTTGTTCATGAATGCCAAACGTCTCCCATCGAGATGGCGAGACATTCGAACATTACCCTTTGGGTAAGGGGAGTACGTATGGCAACAATATTACTGACACTTGGGCAAGAGTTAGACCCACGCTAAGCGGATTGGAAATAGACCTGGTATTCCACTTCTTGCAATAAAGAGACAGATTATTGAGAACTGCCACTATATTTCTCATGACCAATCATCACGTGAGCACATTTGCTCTATAGCTAGAGCCCTGTGGCTCCATATGGATCCACGCAGGTCTAACTATCTCCTTGGTCTTCATAGACTAGTAGTCTGGTGTCAAATTTAGTAACGACGCTAGATGCATTGGTCTACCGTTCAATGACTTCTGTAGAAGTTATCAAAATGTGGATGAAAAAGAGACTATATCTTATCTTCTCTGTATTTATGCTGCCTTGGCATCGACTCGAATTCGGACGCATGGGTCGATTGAATTTCTGAATGAATGGTTATATACTCACCAAAAGGCATTCATTCTTCTTTAAACCCAACTTTTATATCATTATATATGTGCGGGTATCATATGATGGGGTAAGCCCGACTATATATTAAGTAAAACAAACTAATTAGTAATTACATACATACATTAATAAATAATAATTTTTTAATAAATTTCTTTATTTCAGAAATATTTAACCTGAGTTTGAATTTTCAAATAAATAAAAAAAAACCACGCAATATAATTAAGAAATTTTGTACAGAGATTTTTGTTGTTGTTAAACAATAAATTTAAAATAAACAGCTAAAATAAATGTTACTAAATACAGTTGACCCTTAAAATTACTACTCGATATATTTGTCACTCTTAAAGTTGAGTCAATAAAATCATTATAATTCTGAACTTTTGCCTTAGTGGCGGATCGTAAGGTAGTCGTGCTATCAGTAATTGTGCTTCTTAAACTATTTTCCGATGTAGTGGTTGAAGGAGGCATGGGAAAACAAAATACTCTTTCGATGTAAACCAGTTCCTTTGAATTGATCATATTTTGTTCTCGCACCGTAATGGGCACACAAAGAGCGGGTTCTTCAGCAGAACTTTGTGTCTCATAGGGTTTACCCAGTTTAGTGATATTACCGGGTAATTTGGGCCACAACGAAGGTGGTATGTTTAAAGCACTCAATGCTAAAGGTATTTCTGAGGGATCTGTCTCAATACCATCGATCGCTGAATAGTCCACTTCATTTGTTAGATTCGTTTGTTGATTAGTGGACTCCGTTGTATCTAAAGATTCATCCATAAAATCTGTTGGCCAACTCCTGCGTGTAGCACTAATATTTTCCAATATTTCCGCCACATCATCGTCTTCATAATAAAATTGAGGCTCGGTGCTCATAAACTCAGTTGATTTTGTAGCCGTTTGCGTTTTTAAAACACCCAATTCTTCATTATAATCATCGATATGATCATCTTTACGATCATTATTATTAGCACTTGCTGTTGTCATCATGTCATTGGAATGTGGTGAGGTTTGTTTATGATTATATTTAATTTCAATAGATTCATTAATTTGTTTTACCACCTCCATTAATTTGGGATCCGTTGAATTGACTTTAATGACAACCGTTGGTTGGTATTGAATATTTTCTTTTGTCGTCATTGCTGTTGTTGTTGTTGCTTCTTCTTCTCTATTTGGATTTCGCTCGATGGAGGTTTGTTCTGTTGTGCTGCTAATTGGACGTATTTTTTGTCGACCTTGTTTTTTTAGTTTTCTTTGTAGCTTCTGTTCTGAACTCATTTCCGTAGATTCTTTTGATTTGTGTTCTAATGAAGATGAAGTCGTTGATAATTTTTCATGTTTGTATTTTTGAAGATTTTGTCTGTCGGCTTTTGTTGGTTTCTGCTGTATGTGACCAATAAACCCACCTGTAAAAGAGTTAGTTAAAAATAATTTAGGTTAATTGATTTCAAGCATATGTGTTATTACTGTGGTAATAGTTATAAAATAACAAAAAGTTTTCTAGAATAGAATTACAAGGGAATTAAGTGAATTTAGAACTCTACTCTGCGGGTTGTAACATCAAAACGGAGAGGGCATTGAGCTTTAAACTGATATAAAATGTATCAATATTTGGAGGTGATAGCGGGGTACTTATTATAAAAAGTCCAAAGAACAAGACCGTTGTCAAAGAGGAGTCCTTTACAATCAATCAACCAAATGCTAAAGTATATCAGTGCCTGGACACGAACCAATACAAACATATGAATCCAAAATATTTTTGAAATTGTAATGAACAAATTTACAAACAGCTAAAAAAAACTGTCTCTTTCTATTGGTCTTTGGTGCTCTAATAGATAAAGAGAACTAACGGGAGCCATTGACAATGCTAGCTGTCAGTCGGGTGGGGGGATTCTTGTTCTCCTTACCCTACTTTTAATAGAAAGAATTGTATTTGTTTACATAAATATTATTATAGACTCCCTAAAAACCTATAATAGAGTGGACCGGAAGTTGATTTGTATAAAAAAATAGATGTAAAACATAACCCCAATTAAAATCAACGTAAATATACGGAAAACTAATAACATCAACCAAGAAAACTGTAGTGATATTCTCCAGGATGTAATGGAGAAGAAAACGCCTCTTACCCGCCCTACCTTTGATCTTGACGGCGAAAATATTTAAGCCAAGATCCCACATTTGCTATCCTAATCCTTCACATCAGTAAGAAAACATTTATTATCAATTTAGCTATCCATATTTAACAAATATTTATTCATTTAAAATTCATAATTTTAAAAGTTAACGAATAAATGAAAACTTTTTATAAGAAAAAGAAAATTAAAATCTTATCCTAAGATTTTTCTTAAAATATTTAAGATATGATAAACAAAACGTTAAATATAAACTAAATGAAAAAATTAAATAATAATTTATGCGAATTTATGACCAAGTGTCATATTATCTATCAATTATACGTAGGGTAATAACAAAGAAACAAAAAAACATGTATAGATATTTTTATAAAAAAGATTCTGCAACATTAATTGTTGCTAAAAAGGGTTCTGAACTTGGATTTTTTGTTTCTTAGTATTAGCTTAGTATAACAATGATGTAAGCTACTTTTTAAATTAAGAGATCATAACTAGTAAAGATAAACATTTAAATGTTGACTCACCGCAATAAAAATGTTGCGAAACACAGCTGTTGATGAGGCCTCTTCAAACGCTGCTGAAAATGTTGCTGATAATAGCAATGTCTCTTATAATTTGTAGTTAAGTGACAGGGTTGGATATAGTTGTATATACTTAAAATTAAGGGTTAACTAAATAAAGTTAAATGAAAAAGAATTAATGATGGTGATATAAAGAACCAAAATTAAACTTCATAGTGCAATATTAGTGATTTAGGTAGCTTTAGTGTAGTTTAAGAATTTATTTTAGATTTAAGTAGCATAATTATATTTTAAATTATTTTTAACTTTTAATGTATTATTGTTGTAATTAATTTATTTGCATGCCATTTTAGCTGTAGAGGTATTTAATTATAATTTGGAGAGTATTTTATGGTTTTATTCACTTTTTATATATTTAACACTTTTTTGAAGTTTAATTTTAGTATAGTGAATTAAATAATATAGTTACAAATGATTTTTAACACTTTTTAAGGAAATGATGATGATAATGTTGATGTTGTTGTTGTTTTTCTCAATATAATAGCTCGTGGGCCAGAATTGGATGAAATTGGAGATTTTTCGGATTTGGATACAAATATTAATAATTATCTTTAATTACTGCTTTTCTGGATAATTTTTTTCCATATAATTCTTCTTTTCACTGCACTTTTTGTTTCTTCAATTGATTGTGTTTCTCAAAAATAAAATTGCAATCTCGTGTCATTACCGCTAGTAAATGTTGCGAAGTTTCATTTGTTCAAAGAATGCTGCGAAACTCTTCTTCTTTATAAACTCTTATAAACCCTTTATTTTGTTGTTTTCTTTTGGAATGTTTAATTGTTTTAATTTTTATTTTGTTGCTAAGATTTTT
Source organism: Lucilia sericata (assembly GCF_015586225.1). Lineage (NCBI taxonomy): Eukaryota > Metazoa > Arthropoda > Insecta > Diptera > Calliphoridae > Lucilia > Lucilia sericata. Next base: position 228,296 of record NW_023994583.1, on the reverse strand, counting down.
TTTATGCTTCTCATTAAACAATTATTAGCAATTACAACAGTATTGGCTAATATGATAAGGCCACTGTAGTTTTTTTATAATTAAACAATTAGAAATCAAAAGAAATTCCTTTTTTGACCGATTTATTGAATTTGCTATACAAATTTAATTTAGAACAAAAAACTGGGAACCTCAAGAAGATTAATCTTAAAGAGCAGACGCATTCACAAAGGCAATTTTGTTGCAAATTTATGTGTATAAAATCTATAGAGATTTATAAAAATTTGAGTTAAGAGAAAAAGAACTATACATAATTTTAATTTCCATTTTTTTTTTATTTACCTTTGTATTAACGCAATAATTAACACGATTATTAAAAATACAATTTTATTATATTTTGCTTATTTAAGCACACTTTCAACAAATTATTATTAAAAAAAAATGTTTAAACGTTTCTAAATTTTAATGTGGTTTCATCAAAGGTTGGATTAAAAAGAATTAATTTACATTTTTCTTTGTCCCAGAAAACCTTGTGTTGGAGTTTATTTCGGCAATTTAACGAGGTTTCCTGTCGAAGATACATGCGTCAATATGCGTTGAGATGCGTTAAATGAAAGCGTTGCCACTTTTGCATTTATAAACATATCGAACAATATTGATAAATGAAAACAACGTTAACACATGAATTTTTAAATTTATCAAACTCAAACAAAAATTTCATCAGCATTTCATCAAAATCGTTTTTTCTTGTTTTAAGAAATATTTAAAGTGTTTTATTGATTGTATCGAATAAAGACCAAAAAGTGTTAAAGTAATGCATACTTAGATAAATACATAGATTAAAAAAATATAAAATTCATAAATTTTTTAAATTAAAACAATAATACTTAAGTATATAAAAATAATAATGCTTATAAAGTAAACTAATAATTTATTTGCATACTTGTTAAGCTATCTAAAGTTTATTTTCGATAGAAAAGATAGTGGATGAAAAGAAAATTAAATTAAGAATATTAATGCTTTCGTATTTTCAATGAAAATAAAAAGTTGTTTAGTTAATTTATTTATAAAACAAAATCACTCACTACAAACCGCGTAATATTGACCCGTTGGGTGACAATATTATGAGGAAATATAATATTAAGGCCTTAAGTCTTTAGCATGATATGTGCCAATAATTTTTCCTTCCGTGTCTTCCAGAATATAGTAATTATTTCCTACCTTCTCTTTTATTTTTGCCTTAAGAAAGGATGGAGCTAATTTCGCATTAAATTTTTTCTCAAAATTGCTTTGAGCAAAGTTTCTACGAAACACAAATTGACCTACATTATATGAGATGGGCCGAGCTCTTAAATTATATTGGTTCTTGTTAATCTCATAAGCCTTAGCAATATGAGCTTGAATATCTTTACGAAGAAGTTGTAACTGATCATCTCTATGTAATTGTAATGATGGTTCGTCTAATACCTTGAGATTTTTAAGCAGTTCGTAACTACTAGCATGAGTAATCATCTCCTGACCAAATACAGCGTGGTATGGGGAACATTTTATGGCTTGATGAAAAGAATTTCTCAAAGCACAACTTATGTAACTCAGATTACTGTCCCAAAGAGTTTGATCCTTTTTTAAATATGATCGTATACCAGATATAATTGATCTATTCACTCTTTCTGAGGCATTTGATTGTGGGGAATATATTGCGGTATACATATGTTGAATGCCTAAAGAAGTCAAAAAGGAGTTAAATTCATTGGCCTTAAATTGTGATCCATTATCACTAACTAAAATTTCAGGCACACCATAAATATGAAAAATATGTTTTAAAAGAAAATCTTGAATTACGGAAGCAGTAAATTTTTTAAGGGGTTGTAGCCAATGAAATTTAGTTAAGTGATCAAGGACAATTAAAATTCCTATATGACCTTGCTTACTGCGTGGATAAGGTCCTAATATATCAACGTATAAACGCTGAAATGGTCTTGTAGATATCGTAGGATTACCAATATTGGGTCTGGTTATAAAATTTGGAGCTTTTGTTGCCTTACAAGTTTCGCATTCTTTAATGTATTTACGTACATCGCGAACTAAACCGGGCCAATAAAATTTTCGCCTAATAAGTTCTAACGTTTTAACGATACCACCATGAGCTGTGATTGGAGAGTCATGGAATCTTTGTATTATTGTATTTCGCATTTTTTCAGGGATCCATAATTTCCAGGCCTCAGACTCTTGGTCTTCATCACCTGTATAATGACAAGTTCTAATATAGACGAAAGTATCAATAACTTTTACATCCGGAAAGTTTAGTGGATTTGCATTTATCTTTTGTTTCAAGTCTAAATAGTCTTGATCATGAAAATGTCTAGAATTTAGATCTATCTCTGGTTCAGTCATTTCTAAGCTAGCCAAATCCTCACAGGGAATCCTAGATAGAGCATCAGGGACTACATTATTCTTCCCTTTCCTGTGACTTATTGAAAACTTATAACCCTGCAATCTCCAAACCCATCTTGCCAACCGTCCTGTTAAGTCTTGTTGCTTCATTAGCCAGACTAAAGAGGAATGGTCTGTTATCACTTCGAACTCTTGTAGTTCGAGATAACAACGAAATTTTTTAATTGCTTCTAGTACAGCTAAGCATTCCCTCTCAGTAACACTATAGTTACGCTGCGCGGAATTCATTTTCTTGGACATGAAGGCTATTGGTTTTTCCTCATTATTATCATCCAGTTGTATGAGCACAGCACCAATACCAAAATCGCTGGCATCACAGTGTAAGTAAAACTTTTTACTGAAATCTGGATTAGATAATATGGGAGCAGAGGTTAATAAGTCTTTTATTTCTTCAAAGGACTTTTGGGCTTCAGGAGTCCAACAGAATTTCCTTTTTGTGGACAAAACTTCGGTGATGGGGAATACAATTGAGGAAAAATTATGGATAAACCGTCTGTACCAACCGGCTAGTCCAATAAATCCTCGAACCTGTTTAAGATTCTTAGGAGTTGGCCAATTTCTTATTGAATTTACCTTATCCGGGTCGGTTTTTATTCCACCATTACCTATAATATAGCCAAGGTAGTTGACTTCAGTCACACAAAATTTAGACTTGGAGACATTGAGCGTTAGATTGGCTTTTTTGAATTGGTCTGCGATTCGAATAAGGACAGATAAGTGGGTGTTGAAGTCTTCAGATACGATGACAAGGTCATCTAAGTATCCAAACACACAATGACGTAAATCCGCAGGTATAAGTTTATCCATTAAACGACACATTGTAGCAGGGGCATTGCATAGCCCGAAAGGCATAACAGCAAATTGGTACAATGGTCTACCGGGGACAGTGAAAGCTGTCAATGGTTTAGCCTCCTCAGACAAACCGATTTGCCAATACGCATCTTTGAGATCTAACTTCGAGATAATATTCGCTTTAGGTAACCGGGAGAAAATGCCTTCTATATTGGGAAGCGGGTATGCATCCTTTTTTGTAACTTGGTTTACTTTTCTGGCATCGAGGCACAGGCGAATCTTGTTAGGTTTCACAACAAGTCTCATTGGAGAGCTCCATGGAGAAGAAGAGGGCTCTATAACACCTAACGCTAACATTCTGTCTATTTCACCAGACATGAGTTTTTCTACGGCAGGGGAAACAGGGTAAAACCTTTGTTTTACTGGCTTTGAATCGCCAACATCAATTGTATGTTCTATAAGGCTAGTACGACCTAATCCCTGTTTTTCAAAGTTAGGAAAAAACTCAATAATAGTAGCTAATTGTTGACGTTGTGTTGGGGTTAAGGGATATTCTAAATTTGAGTCTTCTGATAAACTTATGTCTTTAGACTTTTCGTGAAACAAAACCGGATTTATATCAAATAGGGAAAAAACTATATCCTGTGGATTTTCTTTCCCTGAGGCATAAACAACATTTCCAAAGATTTCCGGCGCTAAATTAAAGGCCTTCCAGAAATCTAATCCTAGAATTAGTTTCTGTGTAATGGTTGGAATAATCAAAATTTTCAATTTTCGAGTCATGTTCTGAAATGTGACATCAACAAACAAACAGCCAATAACTTTTTGTAATCTACCATCGGCAGTTTTTACACATGATTTTGAAGGGACAAATTCTTTAAATTGAGAGAAATTATAGGCAGCTAATTCGGAACCAATACATGATATGTTTGCTCCTGTATCTAAAAGACCTAATTCTTTAAAAGACAAAAACTTCACGGACGCATAATAACGTTTATCATTGTTGTTATTAATAATAGTGGATACTTTATATTTTGAAAATAATTTGCGAGTTTTGTAAAAATTACGTATACGCAATGTAGAGCGTTTTTGTTTTCTTATTGGCATTGATATAAGTGCATTACATTCAAAGATTTCTTTTCTTTTCTGTAGATAATTTTGTAGTTTTATATGGTATGGCAAAATTGGATGAACTTTTCTAGCAATATTTTCATCTTTCGATATTATATTAGGAGGAGTGGGATTATTTAAAATGTTTTTATTTTTATTATTGGAAAAGTTATTAGACTGAAATTCAAGGGGATCTGATTTAATAAGACTTATGGGCGGTTTCGGGCAAGGTTCTGGACATTCCCGTTTTTTGAATAATTTATTTTTTTACCTGCACATTTTGCGCACTGGGGCTTGTATGTATTTTTTGTGCCACACCCATAGCAGAAAATGTTTCGGGTTTCAAGGCAATCTTCCCAGTGGTGTCCTGGTTGATCGCAGTTCCAGCATTTAAACTCAAGGTTCGTTTGCTGAACAGCGTCAACTGCTAAATCAGGAGTATTTTTCGGATCAATGAAATCCAAATCTTGAGGACCATCTACCTCAGAAACTTGTCGTCTAACTCCGATATTTGGATGAAATTTTGTAGCCATATTCTTGCGAAAATAGTCGTCACCTAACAGATGCTCTCTCATCTGAACTAGTTTTCGAAGATGAGCAATTGAATAAATTGGGACATATAATAACTCGTGTCTAATTTCGGGACGAAGGTTGCGGGTCAAAATTTCTATTAATTCGGATTCTGGAATTGGCGTTTCGAGTTTATCTAACAGGACAGAAATATTTTCATAAAAAGATTCAAATGTTTCATTAGGTTTCATTTTACGGTTTCGGATTTCTTCCTGAATATCGAAACTAGATTTGAATTCTTTGTACTGGTACTTGAGTGCTATGCAAAATTCTTTCCAATCTACAAAATCAACTTGCTTGTGATAGCGCCAATACCAGTCACGAGCTTTTCCGGCTAATAAAACATGTAAATTTTTACAAATCAAAGAAAAATCATTGTTAAAGTTTTCACGAGTTAAACTTCGAACACGGTACAAAAACTCATCGACACTGATCCCATTGGAAGAACCATCGAATTTTATGTTCCAGTTCTGGATTATCGAGGTGATCTTATCAGATCGAATAGCAAAATGTTCATCAAAAGATGTACTATTTCTAGAATTAGAACGAAACTGGTCATTATTTTGATTGGTATTTTGAGATCTAGGTGGTTGTTGAGGAATAAAATAAGGAACATTTTGAGGTTGTGTAGAAGAATTATTCTGAATTTGTATAGGTGGAATATTTGGAATTGAAACTGGTTGAACATTTGGATTTTGAGTTTGGGCTATTGAAGCTAAATTAAGATTTTGTAATAATCGTGCCACTGTATTCTCTATAATATAATTCAGTTGTGCGTAATCAAATGTCTGACTCTGTTGATTATTATGAGGAGAATTATTCACATTAGTATTCGGTGGATTTCTTTGTGGAGTGGATAAACCAAAATTTGAATTACCTTCCGCTAAAGAAGTTTGAGTATCTTGAAATAGATTTCTAGCTTGACTTCTAGTGAAATGTTTTACATGTGCATTTGCAGCACCACGGGGTCTTCTTTGCGGTTGATTTTTAGCTTTTTCCATAGGTTGTGTTTGGACTGGGAAATCAATTCTTCGAAGTTCTGACAAAGCACATGGTCTTTTGCAGTTTGGACATTCAGAAGAATTGGACAAATACGTTTCTATGCAAGAGCGATGAAATGCATGACTGCATTCAGAAATAAGCAAACATTCTTGCCCTTCACACATCCTATCATTGCAAACCTTACAGTTCTGTTCTGTAGTGTCAACAACAGACTCTGGAGCCTGTGGAGGAGGAGGTGATCTTTCCATCATTATGGTTATTAATAGTTTTCGCCAAAACAAAACCCAAAACAAAATTATTGAAATGGATCAAAGGCAAATTATCAAATTAACTAAAAGCAAACAGTGAATTCGAAAATAAAATATAATTGGAATTTCTCCAGAATAAGAAAAAAATGAAATTTTAAACTATGACTATTTTTGTCTATTTGAACAGCAAAACTTTAACTTCAAATTAATTCGATAAATAATTTGTTAGAAATTCAGTATATTTCCGATTTGAAATCAATACATTAATGTTGATTTAAATAAACAAAAATTTAAATAATAATAAATATTTGTTGAATTACAAATAACGAATTATTGAGGCACAAAACCATAAAAAAAATCTATATAGATACCAATTCGGCAAAAGAGAAAAAAAATGTAATTTCTGTATTCAGTGTGTTTCCACAAAACTTTTTAGGTATTTAATAATAAAAATATAGCCTAAAGCTTTTGCAATTTGAAGTTAAACTCAGATTATAAAAATTTAACTTATATTTACATATAAAAAAAAATATTTTTATCAAAACTAATTTGGAAATATGAGACGAAAACTCAATTAAAATAATCTTTCTCTTTGCAATATAATAAATAGATCTTAAATCTTTCAGATTTCTTACTATTATGATGTGAGGAAAAGGATTTAAATGTAACAGTTTTCAAATTAATAAAATGGTTGATAGAAGGAAAAAAAAAAACTTGTCTATTGAGTTTAAAAAACTCATTTACTCTATATTCTGTTGATTTACAAACCGACATGCCAAACATTAAATAACTAAAAGAACTAGTATTATTGGACAATAAAACGCAAACAGCAAATATATTGTATTTCCGAATAAATACCAGGATGTCAATAACTAGTAAAATCCAAAAAAAAAATATAAAATAATGTTGTTTAATAAACCGTCACAAAAGCTTTAAAGTTTAAATGAGATTCCATCTGAATATAAAAGAAATTAATGATATTCTTTGGTCAATATATTCGAACTTTTATATCCTCAAATAATTGAATATCCGAAAGAATCACAAATTTATTTATATATCAGACTTTCTCTTATCTAAAACCCAAAACCTCTATGAGTTAATGAAATTTAAATAAAAAATGATGTTTGAAGTTAGAGCAAAGAAAACTAGAATAATACTTTTCAGTACTACAACTAAGTTTTTCTTGCCCCACGTTGGGCGCCAATTTATGTAATGAACAAATTTACAAACAGCTAAAAAAAACTGTCTCTTTCTATTGGTCTTTGGTGCTCTAATAGATAAAGAGAACTAACGGGAGCCATTGACAATGCTAGCTGTCAGTCGGGTGGGGGGATTCTTGTTCTCCTTACCCTACTTTTAATAGAAAGAATTGTATTTGTTTACATAAATATTATTATAGACTCCCTAAAAACCTATAATAGAGTGGACCGGAAGTTGATTTGTATAAAAAAATAGATGTAAAACATAACCCCAATTAAAATCAACGTAAATATACGGAAAACTAATAACATCAACCAAGAAAACTGTAGTGATATTCTCCAGGATGTAATGGAGAAGAAAACGCCTCTTACCCGCCCTACCTTTGATCTTGACGGCGAAAATATTTAAGCCAAGATCCCACATTTGCTATCCTAATCCTTCACATCAGTAAGAAAACATTTATTATCAATTTAGCTATCCATATTTAACAAATATTTATTCATTTAAAATTCATAATTTTAAAAGTTAACGAATAAATGAAAACTTTTTATAAGAAAAAGAAAATTAAAATCTTATCCTAAGATTTTTCTTAAAATATTTAAGATATGATAAACAAAACGTTAAATATAAACTAAATGAAAAAATTAAATAATAATTTATGCGAATTTATGACCAAGTGTCATATTATCTATCAATTATACGTAGGGTAATAACAAAGAAACAAAAAAACATGTATAGATATTTTTATAAAAAAGATTCTGCAACATTAATTGTTGCTAAAAAGGGTTCTGAACTTGGATTTTTTGTTTCTTAGTATTAGCTTAGTATAACAATGATGTAAGCTACTTTTTAAATTAAGAGATCATAACTAGTAAAGATAAACATTTAAATGTTGACTCACCGCAATAAAAATGTTGCGAAACACAGCTGTTGATGAGGCCTCTTCAAACGCTGCTGAAAATGTTGCTGATAATAGCAATGTCTCTTATAATTTGTAGTTAAGTGACAGGGTTGGATATAGTTGTATATACTTAAAATTAAGGGTTAACTAAATAAAGTTAAATGAAAAAGAATTAATGATGGTGATATAAAGAACCAAAATTAAACTTCATAGTGCAATATTAGTGATTTAGGTAGCTTTAGTGTAGTTTAAGAATTTATTTTAGATTTAAGTAGCATAATTATATTTTAAATTATTTTTAACTTTTAATGTATTATTGTTGTAATTAATTTATTTGCATGCCATTTTAGCTGTAGAGGTATTTAATTATAATTTGGAGAGTATTTTATGGTTTTATTCACTTTTTATATATTTAACACTTTTTTGAAGTTTAATTTTAGTATAGTGAATTAAATAATATAGTTACAAATGATTTTTAACACTTTTTAAGGAAATGATGATGATAATGTTGATGTTGTTGTTGTTTTTCTCAATATAATAGCTCGTGGGCCAGAATTGGATGAAATTGGAGATTTTTCGGATTTGGATACAAATATTAATAATTATCTTTAATTACTGCTTTTCTGGATAATTTTTTTCCATATAATTCTTCTTTTCACTGCACTTTTTGTTTCTTCAATTGATTGTGTTTCTCAAAAATAAAATTGCAATCTCGTGTCATTACCGCTAGTAAATGTTGCGAAGTTTCATTTGTTCAAAGAATGCTGCGAAACTCTTCTTCTTTATAAACTCTTATAAACCCTTTATTTTGTTGTTTTCTTTTGGAATGTTTAATTGTTTTAATTTTTATTTTGTTGCTAAGATTTTTTTTATGCTTCTCATTAAACAATTATTAGCAATTACAACAGTATTGGCTAATATGATAAGGCCACTGTAGTTTTTTTATAATTAAACAATTAGAAATCAAAAGAAATTCCTTTTTTGACCGATTTATTGAATTTGCTATACAAATTTAATTTAGAACAAAAAACTGGGAACCTCAAGAAGATTAATCTTAAAGAGCAGACGCATTCACAAAGGCAATTTTGTTGCAAATTTATGTGTATAAAATCTATAGAGATTTATAAAAATTTGAGTTAAGAGAAAAAGAACTATACATAATTTTAATTTCCATTTTTTTTTTATTTACCTTTGTATTAACGCAATAATTAACACGATTATTAAAAATACAATTTTATTATATTTTGCTTATTTAAGCACACTTTCAACAAATTATTATTAAAAAAAAATGTTTAAACGTTTCTAAATTTTAATGTGGTTTCATCAAAGGTTGGATTAAAAAGAATTAATTTACATTTTTCTTTGTCCCAGAAAACCTTGTGTTGGAGTTTATTTCGGCAATTTAACGAGGTTTCCTGTCGAAGATACATGCGTCAATATGCGTTGAGATGCGTTAAATGAAAGCGTTGCCACTTTTGCATTTATAAACATATCGAACAATATTGATAAATGAAAACAACGTTAACACATGAATTTTTAAATTTATCAAACTCAAACAAAAATTTCATCAGCATTTCATCAAAATCGTTTTTTCTTGTTTTAAGAAATATTTAAAGTGTTTTATTGATTGTATCGAATAAAGACCAAAAAGTGTTAAAGTAATGCATACTTAGATAAATACATAGATTAAAAAAATATAAAATTCATAAATTTTTTAAATTAAAACAATAATACTTAAGTATATAAAAATAATAATGCTTATAAAGTAAACTAATAATTTATTTGCATACTTGTTAAGCTATCTAAAGTTTATTTTCGATAGAAAAGATAGTGGATGAAAAGAAAATTAAATTAAGAATATTAATGCTTTCGTATTTTCAATGAAAATAAAAAGTTGTTTAGTTAATTTATTTATAAAACAAAATCACTCACTACAAAATCTAAGAACTTTGCATTGTGAAAAGAACTCCTAATGGAAGTGTATCCTATCAATTATTCAACACCCAGGGCCATAAAGCATACTAATCATGAGATAAATATGATGTTTCATTATCCCATTGGGTGTCTAGAAGGCAGTGATGCACATTTTTCAGAACATATGAAGAACGATAAATGGTTAGGGTATTATGTTTTTGTACTGATGTTAGGAAGACAAACAAATATTGGTACATTATCCACCTTTAAATACCAATCAAATTACACAATCATGGGCCTAACAGCGGCGCTTCCCAAAGTAAAACACTTCGGTTATGTTTTAATTTTAATTTTTAAAACTATCACATTTCATCATTTGTGTTCCATCCCACACCAATTTTTGATAACGTCGGATCAAAATACTTCCCAATAGAGTTACAACAATTGTTTATAACAAATAAAAAAGAATTGTTTAAAAATCATGGCTGAAAAATTACGTTAACACTTGTGGTCTTTTTCACCCACAGGATGAGCATTCGTGACGACTCACCAACGCCCCTTTGTGTATTTTACCCCCTCTGACTCCGGCAGTTCTTGACCGATATAGCTGAAACTTTTTGTCTGCCCTACTATTCGATTTACCTTGATTTACCTTGATTTACCTTGACGTAAATCGGAAGACATCGATTTTAAAAGTTGGGTCACTTCGCACGAAATTCCCCATTTGTATATTCCGAGTCCTTATTGATAGCGAAGTCGATTTCGCCATGTCCGTCTGTCTGTTCACTATCCGCCCGTGTGTATGTTGAAACTAGTTTTCAGACGACTCCAGAAATGCTTTCTAGAAGTTTCCCATTTAAAATAATTTTTTTCAGGAACTATTGCAGCTATTTCAACAAATTTTGTTACAAGTCTTTTTCTTTCGTCCAGGGATTAACAGGGTTGATAATTGTTGGAATCGGTTTAAAATTTCATATGGCTCCCATACAAATTTTCATACTCGCGAAAAATCGATTTAATTATTAAAGATTCCTTAAAATATCACAAATTTTGTATAAATCTAATATTAATAGAAGTCATATTACCAACTAAAACCTGGATCGTCCCTTAATTGACCATAGCTACCATAAAAGAACCACTTCCGAAATTCAATTTAACTAATATAATTCATTAACATCAGCACAAAATTTAACACGTTCACAAATTATTAAGGGATTTATTTTCGGATATAATGAATGATATTGGGACAAAATTATACATCAATGGGTTTTGTATATACATATGGAAATTATTCTTTGAAAGTTATCGCTAGACCCAAAATTAATATTATAAAACAAAATAAGAAACATTTTGAGAGGGATAACAGAAACATGATTTTACTTCTTATGCAGAGTGAGTGGATTTAATGTACATAAATGTTCACCTTATTTATTTAAAACTCCATCACTTACCATGTTGCCTGTTTATAGTTTTATTATAAACTTTTCCATTAACAACCAGACCACTAGCATTGATATCTATGGTACCACTATTATGTTGTTGTTGTTGTTTTGTACCATTCAATATTTCAACCGGTTGTAAAGGCGGATCTGGCTTCCAAGTACCATAAACTATAGACTCAAATACAGGACCATCATTGTTTGAAGGCGATGAATATTCTGGTTCATCGTGTGAAATGCGATCTTCTAAAACTGGTACAGGATAAGAGTTCAATGTTGGAGTTGTTGGTATTAAGGGTAAATCCTTTGCAGCCAAAGGAATCCAACCAACTGTTGTACTGGATTGTAAAGTTCTCGATGTCGGTCTGGAAGCAAGGCTGGCCGAGGAAACAGCATATGGATACAACATTGGTTGACGTGGAGCCTTTTGTGACTCAAATCCGGGTGGCAGTAGTAAAATAGAGGGTTTGTAGGTTGAAGAAATTAATGAATGTAAAGGAATACTGGCGGCATTTATAAGATTTAAATATGAAATAATTATTACACCGAAATTGCAATATTGTTTTGACATATTTTTTTATTTAATTATTTATTATTTTAGAGCTTTAAAATTTATTTATTTCAATACTAACTGCAGCTGTTCGCATTAAACATAACGTTCTAGATTATTTCTAGTTTTTTTTTTTTTTTTAAATTACAATCTTTGCTTTACGCACGCTCATACAATGACCGGGTCAAAACTTGTCTAAAACATTTATTGGATTTAGTTGTTATTACTCTATTTCTAATTTGTATTTATTATTGCAAACTGATTTAGAAATTTCCACATAAAAGCACACACTTGTTGCAATATAATTTTTTTTCTTTATTTTTGTTGTAGCAGTTGTTGTCTAATTGCTGTAAAAACAGTAGTTTTCGCTTTTCATTTCTTTCTTTCTTTTAAGATTTCTTTTCAATATTATTGTTTATTTTTGCCTCTTTTTACACTTTATTAACTGGAAATAGCTGAATACTCATCTTGGCCATTTAATGTTGCTTTATTTATTTCACTTCACCAATCGAAGAAGACACCGGACAACATTTTACTAGAATATTTTTGCGCGTTCATCATGGTTTCTAGTCAGCATCTTTATTTTAACTGATCTATCGAACACTTCTCGGTTTGTTGCAAACCCCATTTCTACTACTTCTTTTCCTAGTAATATTGCTGGTGTTTTTGTTGCTGCTGCTGTTGTTGTTTTGGCCATAATTTTAATCAGTTAGTTTTGCTTCTTTTATGAACATTTAACGTCTCACATGACTGTCTGTCCGTTTGACTGTCTACCAATCTTCAGTGTTTGATGTAAAATGGCCAAATAGCAAAAAATTAAATAAAAAAAAAAGTAGCCGTTAATTTTCAATTTCTTTTAAATGTAACGAAGTTGTTGTTAAATATTCTGTTTAAATTAAAGCTTCTATTGTTGTTATTTTATTATTTGTTGTATTTTCTTTTGTTATTATTGCTAAACTAAACTATTATTATAGAAAATCATATCAATTCAACAATGACCAACCTGTGGCACAAGTTATGTTACTGATGACTACAAACTGTTTATGGACGAGTCTATGAACTAGGCTATGGAATTGTGTTTTAATGGACTAGTCTATGATTAATATATGTACTAGTTAGTCTGTGGGCAAGTGCTTTAACTAGTCTAAGGACTTGTCTATGGACTACTATATGAACTAAACTATGGTCTAGTCTACGAACTAGGATATGTACTAGTATGCAGATTAGTCTGTGGATTACTGTATTGACTAGTCTATGTACTAGTCCAGCGGTTCCCACAGATTTTTACTTCGCGGACCCCTTGAAGAACTTATTTAATTTCGCGGACCCCCATACATATTTTGATATCTTATTGTTCTAAATAATTGTCCATCCGAAAATTGACCTAGTTCATTAATCCCTAGGTCTAATAAATGTAGAGATGTCATATCTATAAAATATTTCCGTACATTGAGAATATATAATATTTCAGATAGGTTTTCAATTGCATGTTTTGAAGATAGAATGACTTCTTTGTTGATATGTTAACATGATGTTTAATTTTATGATCGTGAGATCTTTCATGTTCATTTTTCTTCAAGGTAGCGAAAAGGTTTCTTTATCAAATATTGTTACATGTGCTTAAGGAGTCACGTTTCAAAAATTTGTTGCGATTGCAAAGGGTGAACTGAGTAAGTGAGCTAAGTTTTCGGGAAAATAATATAAGATAGTTGGACTTCTTCTATGTTGTTGCGGAATGCGTTATCCGCATAATATATGATTTGAACTCTTTGTTAAAGTACTGTTAATTTGGAACTTAAATTTGAATTTTAAAATACCAACGAATTATTTTACTTCATGGTTTTTGGCTACATATTTACGCGAAACGCTATGGATTTTCTGATGTTAATTTAATAATATGTATTGGTCGACAAAATCAAGTTAAAATCTGTGTATCACGTCGGATTGAAATATTTATAAAGAGATGCATAAAGAGTCACCTCTGTTTTGGAAATATATAATTTTAGTCCTTTCAAACGAGAACACTTTTGCTTACAATTTGATAAACTTAAATCTGTAATAAGCTTGTCTTTGAATTGAACTTCATACTCCGGAATACCAGTATCCCTAATTTAATTGTAAGGCAGAGTATTATTTGTCTGAAATAAAAACCATTATTTCAGTACATATACAGGAAATAAAAATTGCAAATCACTTCAGCTTCTTCCTGATAAACAACCGAAAAAATAAAATTCAAAAAGTCACCAAAAAATTTGGGATTATTGCACAAAAATTGGAGATATTTGTACATACATATAAAAGAATATTGTTTATTCATGTTTTTTTTCGTTCGTATTCGCGGACCCCCTAGGATTTTACTGCGGACCACTAGGGGTCCGCGGACCCCCATTTGGGAACCGTTGGGCTATGGAATTGTGTTTTGATGGACTAGTCTATGATTAATATATGTACTAGTTAGTCTGTGGGCAAGTGCTTTGACTTATCTAAGGACTTGTCTATGGACTACTATATGAACTAAACTATGATCTAGTCTACGAACTAGGATATGTACTAGTATGCATATTAGTCTATGGATTACTGTATTGACTATTCTATATACTAGTCTATGAACTCGTCTATGGACTAGTATAATTACTAGGATATGGACAGTCTATGGACTATTGATTTGGACTAGTCTATTGACTAGTATATAAACTAGTTTAAGGACTAGTCTACGAACTAGTCTATGAACTAGAATTTGTACTAGTATATGAACTACTATATTGACTAGTCTACGTACTAGTCTAAGAAATTGTCTACGAACTAGTCTATGAGTCTGTGTACTAGGATATTTACTAGTCCATGGATATGTACTAGTTCTAGGGATATGGACTAGTCTATTGACTAATATATAGACTAGTCTATGGATTAGTCTATGGATTAGTCTATGGACTAGTCTATGTACAAGTGTGTGTACTAGGATATGGACTAGTCTATAAACTACTGTAATGACTAGTCTACATACTAGGATATGTACTAGTCTAAGAACTAGTATATGACTAGTTTATGGGATAGCTATTTAGAAGTTTTCAGTTTTATTCTCCAAGTTTTTATCGTTTTAAAAAGTTAAAAAACCTAAAGGTAATGGACAATTTCCCAGAATGTTATATGTACTATTGTATGTACTAGTACTAGTGTTTAAGAGGACTTGAATAATGTTTCTGAAACTTTGTTAAACCATTTATCGGGAGATCTTATGTGAATTTATAAAGTTAGATTGCACAGGCCAACAAAATTTCTAAAAACGTCGAAACCCAGAGATGGAATTGCTCCATCACATTTGGTTTTCGACATATCGTTTCATGAAATTTAAGGACAAGATATCACGAAAATCGAAATGTGATGGATAAATTCTGATAAACCAGTTTCGGGAATAGCGCTCCTCCACCCAAAAGTACACAGAAAAAAATGGAATTCAAAATCAAACAAAAAATTCATAAAGCCAAGTATTTTTTTTACTAAAATAGGACCTATCACGAAATTCGTAAAATCAAGTACTCAAATTCGTAAATTCTTTATTGAAAAAATTTCAGGATTTTTCTTATTAAAATAATATACTATTTACGAAAAACATTAATAAATAATCGCAACATTTCCAAACAATTATTTTACTGAAACAATAACACAAGTTATTAGTATTTGTACTGAAATTCAAGCAAATATGTTATCTGAAACAGTTAAATTATTTATTGTATTTTGGCAATAATAATAAGCAAAATTTTTTATTGAATCTATAAAAATTTTGTTAAAAAATTTATACTAAATTTTAACAAAAATTTTACAAAAAATATTTAAAACAAAAGTAGTAAAAAAATTACATATATACTTACAACATTTTTAAGAAAACGTTTCTAATTCTAGAAACTATTATTTTGTATTGTGAAAACTGAAACACTTATACATTAAATGTTATAAACCAAATAAGAATTATATCAATTCATTTTAGTACAATCCAAAACTGGTTTTATTCTTGTATTCCATATGCTGACATAAAAATAAAACTCAAACAAAAACATTTATTGAATCAGTAAAAATATTTACTGAAAATTAAATTTATTTCAATAAAGTGTTTGTTAGAAAATATTTTCCTTCTGTGTGAACATCAAACAAATTCGTTATAAACCCAAATAAAAATATTTATAAAAATCGAAATTAAATTTAAGCAAACGATTGTTAAGAAAAAAATTGTGCATATTTTTTTCTGTGTACACTTTGAACATGTTTTGTCCCATTTTGAGACGTTATACAACTAACATTATTTATAAAATGTTGTATATCAGCTGAAAGTCCATTCTGTTAACTTTAAAGTAAATGCTTAACATTCGACATATCTAAATATATTTTGGATTCTATTCTTAGACGATTTGGTTATGTCCGCCTGGCTGTCGGTTGAAAACAATATTCCCCATGTATAACGATTCGGCACCCATATAAACAAAAGGTTTCTTATACATATCCATCATAAATATATGTATGTATGTATAATTTCTAAACATAAATTAAGCTTAATTTAAATATTCAGTTTATCTGCATGCAAATAAATACGTCCATTCGTCCGTCCAACTAATAAAAACACTTAGAAATGTGGTATAATTAATGCAAAATAAGACAAAAAGAGTGTTAACAAAAACATTTAATGATGTATGAAAATTTTTCGGCAAAAGTGTTCCAATGAACACAAAATATGTAAAAATCTTTTGTCTGAAAATTGAAAAAAAAAGATTATACTTATAAAATATAAAATAAAGAAATTAAATAAAATCAAAATAAAAACGCACAAATATTTAGTGAAAATCATAAAATTAAAACTTTTTTGTGATTTTTATATGTTTTATTTTTTCAATTTCTATTTCTACTATAAATTCTATACCACAACAACAAAACTCATTTTGAATCATTTTTACTAATGTTTGGGAGATGTAGCTATACAGATAGAAAGATGCCTGACCTACAAACTAGTTTATGTTGATTCGTTCGATTGTTTATTTATTTGTTTCGATTATAGTTATAGTTGTATTCGCAAATATGTCGTTTGTTGTCAACATTGTATTTAATATTAGTAGTTGATAGTGTATTTAGTTTTATGAGATACTTTTGTAAAAAAGCATTACAAAAGGTGAATGAATGATTAATGACACACTTCAAAATATCGTATCATATATCTACGATGATGATCAATCAAAGCCTATTTAAAATAAAATGATTTAACAATCGATTTTTTTGTAAAATCATTTTTATTAATTAGCTTACTCTTTTATTATAATTTGTAAATTAAAAGGAAATTATAAAATGAAATTATATGTATTAAATTAAGAAAGTTTTAGTTCGATTTAGTAAAATAAGCATTAAATTTTTAACTCTTTCGATTTTGTTATAACTTGGACTCTGACATATGTATAAATTGGATCCATAACTTATACGATTCATTTATGGATCTCTAAAAATGGCCATGTCGGACATATTTTTTGATAAAATAACAATGTTGACGGCTATTTAACTTAGTAAAGGAAGGTCCACTGGCGAAGGAAATTAATTTCCTTCTATTACTCTTAAAACCCTGAGAAAATGAGAGGATTTCAGCTTTTATAGTTCAATATAAATTTTTATATATTTTTATACCCACCATCGCCGTTTGTCATACATCGAAATATTGATCACAGACCCACAAAAGTATACATATTCTAGGTCCTTATTAAATTCTAAGACGATCTAGTTATGTCTGTCCGTCCGCCTGTCTGTCTGTTGAAAGCACGATAGAGTCCGAACGGAAAGAGCTAGAGTTGAAATTTTCCACAAATATTTCTTATAGGTAAGGTTTGTTTGGTATTGATAATGGGCGATATTTATCCACGTTTTCGCATAGCCCCCATACAAGTGGTCCCCTGAAAAAATGCTTTAACAGTCATAACTGTTTTAAAAATGCGAGTATAGCGATGAAATTCGGCATAAATATATTTCATATGATTCAAATTTTCTCCACCAAATTCTATGAGGATCGGTCCATAAATAACCCTACCCCTCATATATGGTCCCCTCCAAAAATGACTTTCGCGCTGACATTATTATATATGTAAGTTTCTCGCTATCAAAAACTTATCTACCGAATTTTAGAGGAGGGGTCCATAATTTACCCTACCCCCCCCCCCGTATAAGGTCCCCGCTCATTACTGCCTTAATAATAAGAGTATAGCGATGAAATTCGAAATGAGGTGAAACATCTCAACCAAATTTTATGAGAATCGGTCCATAGTTGCCTCTACTCCCCATATAAGGTCCCCCTCAGAAAATGACTTTAACGCTCACGCCTTAAAAATACGAGTATAGCGCTGAAAGTAGACATAAGTCTGTTTCTTACGAGCCCAAACCTCTCTACTGAAATTTATGAGACCCCCTTCAGAAAATAACTTTAACGCACATTACTGGCTTAAAAATGCGAGTATACAGAAGAATGTTTCTTACAATCCAAAATCTCTCTACCAAATGTTATATACATACATATGTCCATGATTTAAAAGTTGGACAAAAATATTTTGATTTTAGAAGTGAATATTTTGTTAATGCGAAAGGGATGTGTCCATAATTGACTTAAGTCCTATGTCAAATATCAACCTAATGTTAATAGGGGAGCATTCCATTTACGGCATACAGTTTGATGGTGGGTATATAAGATTCGGCATAGTCGAATATAAAACTCTTAGGGCCAATCTTTAGGTGAAAGATTTGCGATTAAATTAAAATTAATCCTCGAAAGTTGTTTTTGAGTACTCAATAAGTTAATTTTGTTTGCAAGTTTAAGCGCCCAATAGAGGTGGTTTAAACTTAAGCATGAAATGCAAAAGTGTAAACAGCTGATGCAAAAAAATTAAAACAATTTTTATAAATATAAACATTAAAATGTTCTATTTATTGATTAGTATAAATTATGCACACTCAAAATACATTTTTTGTTTTAAATTTAAGTTTTCATTGATTTTCATATTAAATTTATAATTGTCTTCTACTTTTTTATAAAACAAGCATTGTTTTGATAACAAACACTGACATTATCTGTTGCTTTGTATGGCAACACTCCAAAGTTGAATGTCGTAATCAAAAACATCAAAGGTGATTATCATCAGATTAAATTTATGTTTAGATTAACTAATCTGATTATTAATTCGCATTTGATTGCGAACTCAAAAACCCGCTCTTACTTGTTTTTATATATTTTATATACCATTAATGGGAGAAGCCTCATATAAACATTATTTCTCAATGTTTTAAAGTATTTTAGTATCTTCTTTGTCTATCGTGACTTTTATACTTGAAATTGATATCTGAGCATCCAAACTTAGTTCTTAAGGACCGGTTTTACAGTTCATCATTAAGGAAATATTACATAATTAATTTTTTTGAAGTTTGACACAAATATTCGATTCATACGAACTCCTAAAATAAAAGGTTTAATTCAATAGATTCACCCTAATATACCACACCTGACACATCTGATAAGTGACAAACACTCCTTTCCCAACACACACCAAAAAAAGAACAACATACTACATAAACATCTAAAGTTGACACCAAGAAATCATTGAGGAATTTGTTCATGCATTAAAATATTTAGCACATGAGTCGCTAATTTAAATAAAAAAACAATATTTACGCAATAATATTATTAATCTGTTTAGAATAAAAAACTATTTATATACCATGATATTCCTAACTAAAATCAAAATTTAATAAAATCACCAACTCGCAAGTGAGTTTCTTTAACTGCTCACCACCACCGCTTTTTGTTTCTTACAAGCAGGTGGCAGTTTTTGTACATGGTTCTGCCGGCCATGTTCATTATCTGCTCAAATCCAACATTTTATTAATCCATTCGCTATAGTTTGTACCGCTCCTAGTTTATAGGAAGAGTTATAGAATATAAAAGCTACATTTGTTAATAGGAAATTGAAAGAAGTATTAGACATCCCCATGTGTTTAGATGATCTTATACACGAGATCCAAGATTGGTACAAAAGGCTGCAAATACTTCGGCCACCGCCGAAACTAATAAATTTTCGGAATAAGTCAAAAAGTAATTGGACAGCGCTTGTGACTTTAATAAAGTGTCATTAAGGACAATACATTTTTCGGTGTCGAACTAGAAATATTAAGGGTGTCAATGTAGATATTCTCACAACAGCTTTGGTTGAAACAGTCGAGGACAGCTGTCCTCTAAGAGAGAGGAAGTCCGCCAAGTAGAACCCTGGGTAACAGGGAAGTTTCGGAATCTTTGCAAGACTCTTCATAAACTTATCAACCGGTTACTACGTAAAAAGAATACAGTATATTGGGATTATTATCACAGTAAATTTGGTTAATATAAACAAGTAAGAGTGTTATATTCGGCTATGACGATTCTTATATACCCACCATCAAAACTCGTTTGACTCGAATGAAACTACTTATGTCGAATTTCATCTACATATATACTCGTATTTTTAGGCCAGTTATAAGCGTTAAAGTAATTTTCTGAAGGGGACCTTATATAGGGGGGTAGGGTCAATTATGGGTCGATCCTCATAAAATTTGGTAGACATAATTTGGTTCGTATTAAATTTATTTGTGTCGAATTTCATCGCTACACTCGTATTTTTAAGCTATTAATGAGCGTTGCAGTCATTTTCTGAAGGGGACCTTATATGGGGGTAGGGTCAATCATGGACCGATCAACATAACATTTTTTAGATAGATTTTGACTCGTATGAAACTTACTTATGTCGAATTTCATCTATATACTAGTATTTTTAAGCCAGTAATGAGCGTTAAAGTCATTTTCTGAAGGGGACCAATTATGGACCGATCCTCATAGCATAGTGATTTTGGATCACAAGAAACTTACTTATGTCGAATTTCATCGCTATAAACAAGTTATGGCTGTTAAAGCTGCTTTTCGAGGGGCCACTTGTATGGGGGCTATCCGAAAACGTGGACCGATATTGCCCATTTTTAATACCAAACAAACCTTACCTATATGAAATATTTATGTGAAATTTCAACCCTCTAGCTCTTTCCATTCGGACTCTATCGTGCTTTCAACAGACAGACAGACGGACGGACGGACAGACATGGCTAGATCGTCTTAGAATTTAATGAGGACCCAGAATATATATAATTTTGTGTTGTGTTGCAAACGGAATGACAAAATCAATATCCCACCCATCTTTTTTGATGGTGGCTATAAAAATCATTTGAGAACTAAACGAGACTCTTGGAGACTTTTCTGTACACAAGTAGTTAGTATAATTTCGTATCATATAAAGACTTCCGGGAAAAGCCTATAACCGTTTATGTGATGATTTTATTGAGATGGATACTGACACGGATGCCAGTATGTACATAACTGATACTGATATAAAAAGGTCCTTCATACTCCCTGGCGAATACAATATTTTTTAAGCAGATATCCTAGCGATCTGGAAATGCTCTTGACTGTGTTGTACAATATAATGATGTTACGGACGAACTAGTTAGATTTGAGCATTGACATAAATGAAAGGGACAAGAGTGTATCTACCTATGTATCTGACACTGTTTTAGGTTATTCTTTGAGAGACTCTGTGACATCATCAATCAGTAGGTACTAGAATATATACGAAATATCAAAGATCTTATTTACAATCTAAAGTCTAATATTTCAGATAGAGATTTTTTTATTGAGCATATACTATACTTCTACACTGTCCTAGAGTAACTACATAGGTACAGAATCTCAGGTTTAAATGGGACTCAACCTCGCAATTTACTAGATTTTATCTGGGGAATCAGTAATTTCTTTGAGAGATTTAGAAAAATTCAGGTTGCCTTACTCATTTTTCTTAATGGAATTAAATCGGATATCTACTGGATTGAAATCCTTTTTGTGTTTCGGCAGTAGGTTAATGATCTTCACGTGATCCATGGAACAATTTTTCCACTTGCCAGTTAAGCTCAATCTGGCCGCAGTGGACATAGCTATTTACATGGTAATGAGAAGCGCCTATGGCTTTCCTGCAAA
Organism: Lucilia sericata; assembly: GCF_015586225.1. NCBI lineage: Eukaryota > Metazoa > Arthropoda > Insecta > Diptera > Calliphoridae > Lucilia > Lucilia sericata. Next base: position 206,071 of record NW_023994583.1, on the reverse strand, counting down.
CATATAGCGCCGTAATGGATTGCCGTAGAGAGCACATTTGTGCTCCAAGATAGCTTCTTATCTAGGATAACGCCCAAGTATTTAGCGCTATCCGAGAACTTCAATACCTCTCCGTTAAGTCGAGGAAGACGAATCAAAGGGATCTTGTATTTTCCGGAGGATAGCACAAGTCCCATTTTGCTAGGATTTACACTAAGACCACATTTAACGCTCCATTAGCTTATGATCTTTAGTGCTTGTTTTAACCTTTGAGACAAGATTTCAAGATGATTGCAACTGTTTTTAAGACAAGAGAATCTAGCTTTACCAGAAGGCCGTTGATGACCATATTCCATAAGAGCTCTAAGTGTGTCATCTAAAGAGGATTCAATGATCCTCTTTGAGATAGAGATTGAAAGATTGAAGCAGATTTAATGTTATTAAAAGCGCCCTCTATGTTAAGAAAAGCGACCAATGTATAATTTCCACACTCCACGGATATTTCAATATATCCGACAAGACTAAGAAGAGCCGTCTCAACAGATTTACACTTTGTGTATGCATGTTGTTAGGTAGAGAGAAAATATTTATCGATCGAGGTCCTTATATAGATATCGATTATCCTTTCCAATGTTTTCAGAAGAAAAGTGTGAGAATTTTTAGCCCCATTGGGAAAAACAATCAAATTGCACTAGGTCGATTAAATAGGAATGTAGGACCAAGAAAGTGTATATGTACATACTGAATTTAGAAGGGAGTTAGTTGGATCGCCTATTGAAATACAATCGGGAAAGTGAGTATTCAGGAGAAGCTCTACGGTCTCCTGATTAGCTGAAGTCCAGTTACCGTCCACTTTCTGTATGTAGCTAGGGACAGAATTTTACTAAGACGACTGTTTTCGGAAGAGCTTTCAATATTGCTATGAATTCCGTAGCAATACTAAGAGAACGTGCAATCCAGCTAAATCTGCCATCATCTCCCAGTTTGTTTTTCTTCTACTCAGAAATGGTTTTGATGCTTTAACGTGGATTACTATATCGAAGTCCAGGCAGCAATATTCGGAGAAAGAGCAGTCTTCGATGTCATTCCACCCTTTCCAGAACATCATTTAGTAGTTTTTGGCCAGAATACAGCCTCTAATATTTTTAATATTACCAGCAGAGTTAGGATACACTAGTTAATAATCTCTGAGAGATAGTTCAAGGATTTTGCCGTGGTGGGTCCACGGATCTTGGACCAATATAAGCTCCTCCCCATTCTCAGCCATCCGGAGGAGAAAAGCAGCTGATGCTGCTCTGAAATGTTGAAGGTTAATCAGAGTTACCTTCACCATCACCAAGGTCAGAACACGACGGTTACGTCGTCAGGATCAGAATCCTTAGAACTATCTTCGCCCTCGCTATTTTCAGACTTCCAAAGAGATCTTCCGTTAAACACGTGGTTGACTGGGAATCTTCTTGGTTTTCTGAACCAGAGAGATCGTCGGCATCAGGATTTTACTCCTAGGGCGGAGCCTCTGGCCTGGCACAAGAGGCGGCGGCGCTGCGTTTGGTATCGCTACAGTAAATACGGAAAGTGATACTTTCAAAACCATAGTATACTTTACCTCCGCATTCACGTAGTGGCGCCAAAGTTTCTCTGTTCAGGACAACAGTCGCCTTTCTGCCAGTTCCTATCGGGGCGGAAACCTTCACCACCTTCCAATCTTGGGTAGGTAGATGAGGATTCCTGCGTTGAATGAATTTTTAATAACTCAAATAAATTTTAACTTATTTTTGTCTTGTTTATCTTTTGGCGATGCTCAGGCTCTTACACTAAAAATAATTCGTACTATATTTCTCAACTTTCATTTAAACGAATTTTCAAAAAATGTAACGGTCAAATATTTTATACAACACAGCACTTATCAACACTGTAATTTATAATCGTTCTGTTTCACTTTCAATATAAACACCAATGTTAGCATCTTTTATTTTGTATATTTATGTTCTTTCAGTTGTTCAATAGCTAACTAATATTTAAAAATATGAAGGATTAATAGCAATATTTACAATAAATTTAAACTAAATTTTAGTTAAAACTATGTGATGGCCTTTCTTCAACACTTAAAATCGCTAAATTTCAAAAACAAAATAAGCATTAACTTCACTGTTGCTTTGACACATGTTTTGTTTATTTACATTTCTCATCGAAAGGAAAAAAACACACAGCTGATTGATTAGATGCCAGCGTTTAGAGAAAAAAAAAAACTAAAAACAAACAGGAAGCAACAAAAACAATGCACTAATAGTCACACAAGAATTCATGGTCGTTGACGAAAGTTTTACCTCGCTCTTGAAAGAAAATTCAACATAATCGTTAGGCCCGCGTATTTATGTAATATGTTAAAGAAAATCAGTTGACAATAAATTTGCAAATTAAGAATTAAATGTACAATAATTGTAAAAATTCTACGAGAAATAACTAACGTTATATAAATATTTTGGTTGTGTAAACTAGTGGTGACGTAGTATGTCAAAATGTTCACCTCCAAAATAGTAGTACGTTTTGTGGGTTCAGCTTTAGAACAACAACAACATATTATATTGTTGGCTGCCAATGGACAACATGCATCGAGACGTTTTTTTACACCTATGCAGGTGTATGAGAAGAAAGTCGAAGAAAAGCAATTAATGCCCGATAAGGCTCAAAAGAACACTGCCCAGCAATTGGAAGAGTTATATAATACCCTCAAGGATTATAAGCCAACGCCTGTAAAGTCAGCGGCTCAAGGTGGAGGTGGTTTCTTTAGTAAATTGCTGAAGAAGGAAAAAACTGGCAGTAGTTCAATTCAGCTGTTGAATACAGCCTCACCTAAAGGTTTATACATTTATGGTAGTGTGGGCGGTGGTAAAACTACCTTGATGGACTTGTTCTATGATTGTTGCACAAATGTGAATTAGTAAAGCATTAACAATTTAATTCTGAAAACTAATTATATTATTTTCCCTAGATCGACAAAAAACAACGTGTCCATTTTAATTCCTTTATGTCTAAAGTGCACGGCCGCATTCATCAGGTGAAACAGGAGCGTGGACCAAGAGATCGTGCTTTTAATACCGAAAAACCAGAACCATTCGATCCTACATTGCCGGTGGCAGAAATGATTGCTGCTGAATCTTGGTTGATTTGTTTCGATGAATTTCAAGTCACCGACATTGCCGATGCAATGATATTGAAGAGCTTATTTACACATCTCTTTAACGAAGGTATTGTTTGTGTGGCCACTAGTAATCGCCATCCGACGGAGTTGTATAAAAATGGTTTACAACGCAGTAACTTTTTACCTTTCATTGATGTTTTGTTAAATCGTTCCAATTTGGCGGCAATGGATAGTGGAGTTGATTATCGTCGCATCGCACAGTCAGGAGATACAAATTATTTTGTGTAAGTACCGAGATTTGTATTAAACTCTGTGAACTTGGCCGTGGTGCTTTTGTTGATAAACAAACATTACTTTTTAATATACTTTTCTTTCTAAACTTTTTTTATCAAAATTTTAGAACAACAAAAGGCGATGCAGAATCTCAAATGGAACGTATGTTTAAAATTTTATGTTCACAGGAGAACGATATCATTAGACCTCGCACAATTACACATTTCGGACGCGATTTAACATTTCAACGTACCTGTGGTCAAGTTTTAGACAGTGATTTCGAAGAACTTTGCAATCGTGTAAGTATTTTAAAAATCAACACAAATCGATGGTATAACTAATTATAAATTTAAAGCCTTTGGGTGGCAGTGATTATATACAAATTGGACAATTCTTTCACACGGTGCTGATTCACAATGTTCCACAATTGACCCTACAAATGAAATCACAAATGAGGCGTTTTATAACACTAATCGATACACTTTACGATAATCGCGTACGTGTGGTGATATCGGCAGAAGCTCCACTCGATAAATTATTTAATTTTAGTGATAAACCCACAGACATTGCCGATGATCAACGTATGTTAATGGATGATTTGAAATTGGGTGCTGTAAGTTAACAATTTTGTTAAGTTTAAATACATTTTCACTTATTATTTCTATTGTAATTGCAGCAAGATACATCAGCTAGTGTTTTCACTGGCGAAGAGGAAATGTTTGCTTACGATCGTACTATTTCTCGTTTATACGAAATGCAAAAGAAAGAATACTGGGAGCAATGGGCCAAACATAGATAATTGGTTTTTGTCTATGTCAGAGGACTACTATTTTTAGCAAAAATAGTTAACATTAATAGCTTTCAATGGGTCACAAATTACTTTTTAGTACTTAACAAGTAACAATGGAAAAATGGTTAAATTATTAAAAAAACTGTGTATGTTTCCAAAAAAGTTTGTAACATTATTTTTATGTATGTCCACGATTTAGTACAATATTATTTAATTTCAATTATGTTCCATTATTTTATTTATAGCAACAACTATAACTTTTAAAAATAAAGTTAATAACAGCAATAAAGAAAAAATCACAGCAATTTTTTTCAGTTTTATTTTAAAATATTCTCAATCAAGTGCTAAACCAGGTTAAAAAGAAAGCTAAAATTTTATAAGTTCAAATTAAATTTAATAAATTTTTTGGAAATGGTGGCCTCAAATGAAACTTAAATTATGTTTTAGGAATAGTTTCAAACATGAGTTCAAAATTTCGAAATATATTTAATGAATAAAATCATTGTTATTTTAAATGATGTCATTCTAATTTTGCCGCAACTGTACCCAGCTGATCTACTTTTTTTTCAAATACATATGTTTATGCAACTTATATTTGTCTCTTTCTTGTTAAAATTGTTGACAAGATCATCTACTTTCAAAGACCCAATTGGAATTGTTTCTATATTAAAACATAAATAGGAACTTTTGGAGTTGTAATTCAGGTCTGAGTTGGGGAACAACTCTCTCGTCATCGTTTTTATTTCTTAAGGACGGTCAGGCCAGTGCTTGTTGCCGAGCTTTCCACAGAGTTACTTCTCCTCCCGCTCTAATTTAATGCATTACCTCGTATAACTGTTTCTAGTTATGCGTTGTCTTCATTAAAAGAGTGCTTTCGTTTTACCTGAGTGAGGTTATGTATTAAATTTCCAATTGGGTCTTTAGAATTTATTTATTTTTTGATATGAATGCCAATAAAAACAATATTTTTATAAGATTATTAACCAAAATTTATACATAAGTATGTATATTTACTCTATTTACAATTAAGCGTTAATATAAAATTATCAAATCATAAAGTTATATTCAAAACTCGCCATGAAAACTAATAAAATCCTGCCGTTTGGTATGTAAAACTCTTCTAACAATAATAATTTCAAGTAACCCATATTTAAAATTTAATTACAGACAATACATTACTTAACATTACCATTTCACTTAGACAATTGGAAGAAATCTCTAAAGAGATTTCATCGCGTGGCCAAGTCACTGGTTTAAATGAAGTTGTTTGGGCTTTAAAAGCACTCACCCTTACCGATTTGACTACATTGGCGGGTGATGATACCCAGGCTAATGTTGCACGCCTTTGCCATAGAGCTGCTTATCCCTTTCCACTACATTTAATAGAAAAAACCATAGAAGAGCCTTTGCACAAACAAATTCATACAGGTGCAGTTTGTGTTTATCCAGCACGTGTAGCTGATGCACGCAAAACATTCGAACAACTTAAGTGTTACGAAGAAATTCCTATAGCTGCTGTAGCCACTGGTTTTCCTACGGGTCAGTATGGTCTTAAAACACGTTTAGATGAAATAACATTTGCCATTGAATCGGGCGCTCGGGAAATAGATATTGTTATTAATCGTCAATTGGCTTTGACCGAACAGTGGCAGGCTCTGTACGATGAAGTGTGTAAAATGAGAAAGGCATGTGGAGAGAGGGCACATATGAAGACCATTTTAGCTATCGGTGAATTGGGTTCAATGGAAAATGTAAGTTGAATATGTACAAATATTAATCAGTCTCCTTATAAACAAAAATCAGTTTGTCATGAATAAATCTCCTAAAAATATCGAAATTGAGTGAAAATAATACATATGTATATTAATTACGCCATCAAATTCTGTACAGTTCATTCCATAATCGACCCAAGCCTTCTTTTGATATCGGTATCTGAGAGACTTCTATATGAGTTTAACAACATTAATCACTCCTCCTATTTCGGATTAACTCAGTTAAAAAAGGAAAATATTAGTTATAAAACTAAAAACTTGTTGCACTCTCTTTCAGGTCTATAAAGCATCCATGGTTTGCATGATGGCTGGAGCGGATTTCATTAAAACCTCCACCGGCAAAGAATCGGTTAATGCCACTATACCAGTAGGTTTAGTTATGATCTGGGCTATTCAAGAATTTCTACGTAAAACTGGGCAAGTAGTTGGTTTAAAACCGGCCGGTGGAGTGCGTACTGTACGCGAGGCAATAGCCTGGATGACTTTAGTAAAAGAAACTTTGGGTATACAATGGCTGCAACCAGCACTCTTTCGTTTTGGAGCCTCTGGTCTATTAGATGACATTGAAAAGGTAGTGCGTAAAGGCTTGGCGGGACAAGATATACAAACAGCTGCTGCATCATATTAAAACGAATTTATACAGTAATAAATGCATTTATGTAAATAAAATCTAACAGAACACTTACTTTTGACCATTTATCTATTGTAAAGGAAACATTTAAGAGGATTTATTATTTGGACTTTACATTGTACATTTTAATTTATTTATATATACATAAGTTATTGACTTATTAAGTTCAGTTTTAAATACTCTAATACTCTAATTTAAAATCTCCTTAAATTTGTAAATTGTGTTATTAATGGTATTTGTAGAGCAGCAGCTGCTATTAAATCCTCCTCTCCTTGACTGCCGTAATCATCATTTTGGCTTTCGACTTCGGTCGTAGATTTATCTAATTTATTCGTTCTATCGGGTACTTTCATGTCTACCGCAAAGAAAGTATCATCAAAATTTATACGATTGCGTTCATCGTTTATAAGGTAAACATCTTTGGGAACATTAACCGATTGTTTATTGCTGGGAGAAGACAATTGCTTTTCATATGCATTCAACCATTTGATATTGATGTGTTTGGCAGATGCATTAAACTTTTTTGGTAATGCTTTCTTGGGTTTAACATCATAAAAGTTTTCTTGACTTTCGCCCTCTTTAGGCAGAGGTGGTGGTGTGAAATGTTCCATTTTACGGCTCTTTTCATCCAGTTTGGTGTGTTGAGCATCGCTTTCATCGTAATCAAAGAGTGGTAAATAAAAGTTAAAGGGTTGATTAGCGGGAGGCTGCATAAATTGTATGGGTACGGCGACTTGTTGGATCTCTGCCGTTGGCGCATCAGAGCGTTGAAGATTATTGGGTTTAAATATTTCGCTTGCTTTTCTCAACAACGCTTCTAAACGTTCAATTGTTATAACTTCAGGCTGTATGAAAGGTCCTTCGTTGTGCGACTTTTTATCTTCAATTGGCTTTACTCCAGGTGGTAATCCATTAATTATATCCACAAATAGAAAAATTAATATCTAAACAACAAAATATTTCACTTTTATAAATTTATTAATAGGATTATTTAAAATTTTATTAACTCACTGTTATCACTTTTTTAAACATTTTGTTTTAATTTTTTATAAAACTTTCTTTTTTTCACTATTAATACGTCTATTTAACTCAAATGTAATGCACTTGTATGGCTTGCAAAAACTAAAGTAGATCTTGATGTAATCGTCAGCTACATTTATACCAGAAAATTGGTGCTGTGCCGTAATGTTTAAACGGAAGCTCGGAAGTCTCTGTAAACAACCAGTAACATCACAAATGCAGCGAAAATTTATACAAGAAAGAAAATATTAAATGAAAAAAAAAGAGTCAACTTAAGCAAAAACTAGTTCCACACTGAAAACCAACCGGTTTTTTTTAAAGAGATTTTCCATTTCTCAGAAAAAAAATTAACAAAACAATGAAACATTCAAATACATCCAATGTTAGGAAAAATAAAAAGTCCATTTGAATGTAGTATGTTGCGTATACAAGATATCAATAATAATCATGTTAATGTAACAGCAGCATTTGAAGCTACTGCAATTTGCTGCAACATACAATGACGACGATGTTGTTGGAAAAATTAAAGAAAATTAAATTCATAATTTCAACTTCAGCTTACAAGTTGATACATATTTGTGTCTTAAGACGTAGGTGCATGTTGTAACCCGTTTTTCTGCAATTTTCTCTCTTTCTTTGATAGATATTCATACAATATTTAATCGTATGTGTGTAATGAGTTCAATTTATATGCCGTACTATTGCAAAACTAATTGTGTGTAAAATATTTTTAACAAATAGAAAATTGTCGTTTAACTAAGTAACTAAATGAAAAGTGAATTTGAGTTTTTCTGATTATTGCAGCTAAAGTTTATTGACATTAATATTGTGAGATTGCATGTTGAGGATGTGAACCTGTTTCTTTCCTAGTATTGTTGTTAGTTATAACAAAGACAAGTTCAAAGTTATTTGCAGATTTGAGATTACTGATTTACATTATATGCAAAGCTGTTTTATTTTTAAGCGGAAACGTATGCGAAATATTCAAATTATAAATTATTCACACACTTAATAGAGAACTCAAAAAACTGGATACTTTATTAAGAACAAAAAAGAATTGCTGGTTTTAGAATAGTTGTATATTTGCTGATGAAGAGCTCTCTATATTAGAACGGTAATAACACTTTTCGTGATGAACTCTTTGTTTAAAAACCATAACAACAATTTTCATAACTTTTTGTTATATTTGTGATTACATACTTATAGATAATTAATAACCACACAAAACGTATAAAAATTACTTAAAAACTTAACAAGGTCTGTATTAGAATTTAACCTCTTACCAATTCTGGCATACCATCGATAATTATTTGCAATGCCTTTAAATCTTTTGTTACGGTATCAGTAAGAACTTCCATAGCTTTTTGTTGCATACCCAAAAAGGTTTTCATTTCTTCTTCACAATCTTTGTCAAGTGTGTATTCACTGCCGGATGTTAAAGCATATTGATTTCGTTGCATACGCATTTGCGAAAGTAGTTCACTAAGACGACCCTAAAGTTGAAAATCATTTAAAATGTATGTCATACACAATATGTAGATGAAAACTTACTTTAAACTGTGTGGGAGCTGAAACTAATGCCTGCATATTTTCTAATTTCGTGCGCAAAGCTTCTTCCTCGGGCGTTAAGGCTAATCCCACTTTTCGTGTACATTCCTGTTTAACTATTATCTGTAAAATAATTTGAAATAAATAAGACATTTGATTTATATACTGATGTGCATACCTTTAAAATTTTATGACTTAATTCAGCCAAATTACGCTTATATTCCATTATTTTTGCAGTGGCCGCGGTGTGGCGTTGTCGTAATTCAGATAAGTCATTTTCCACTTTACGCAAATATAATGCATGCATTTCTGTTTCATTTTCCTGGCATTTTATACGATACTTAAGTTCATTAAAACCAATCATAGGTACTGGTATAAACTTCGCTGCATCTGGATTATCAAGTTTTGCTTGACACCACATACGGGGATCTATACCTTTAGGAGGATTTTTCAAATATTCTTTAAGCTGATCCTCATCCGGCAGCACAAGTGCCAAAATCTCTACTATACCCAAATTATTAAGTTGCCCCTTGACATTAGGCTGATTTAAATAGTTGGCCAAATCTGTAGCTAAAATACGTTTTGTGTCGTTCGGAGATAATTGCGATTTTTCTTCCAAGTATATAACAAGTTGGCATTTCTTCTCCTCGCTTTCTTTACTTGAGTCTATGTTTACTAATAGATTTGGTTTATTGCCAAATGCAGCGTTCAAAGTATTAATAATTTGTTGTTGTTGATTTTTAACTTCCGCAAGTGATTTGTTAAAATTTAACGCCACTAAACCCATTTTATTATCCTTGCCGGGTAGCCTACTGTAACCCATTGCTTTAAAGCGACACAAGTAATTTTGTGGTGTTATTTCTACGGGTGCTGCATTTTGTGAATAAAACGATTTACCGGTACCCCACATGGCTTGAAAGTAATTCCATTTGGCAATTATTGCATCACGTTCATCACCATAAATGGATACATTGAAAATTGATTGCGCAAAAGCATCATCAGCTGATATAGGTGGAGCCTGTTGTTGTTGTTGACCCATCATGAAACCAGTATTTCCACCGAACCCTCCAAATCCTGGAGTTACTGTAGTATTGGCACCTGGTTTGCCAAAACCTATTATTAAAAGAGTGAAAGTGGTTGAAATAATTATAGGTGTTTTTTCCGTACTACGGTCTGAACTATAAAATAGCATATAGTCTGTATTAAGGACAGTATATATTTGGACTGAACCATGTACGAGAGCCTAGTATGTAAACCTAGTCTGGACTGGATACCCATAGCCAGGAAAATTAGACTTTAGTGCGGACTACTATACGTTAGTAAACGATGAATTGGCAAGTTTTTACTATAAGTCAAACTATAGTTTGGACTATTAGTCGACTATAGGTCAAACTGTAGCCTAGATTATCAGCCAGGCTGGATTAAAATTCAGACTAAAACCAGTAAATAATATATGTGTATTTTCTTTCAAATAGATTTACGGATAAATTATCATAATTTATTGTTTATTATAAAGCTATGCGCTGTAAAAAATATGAACTTACTTGTACCAAATCCTCCAAAACCACCCGTCGACGTTTGAGCTCCGAAGCCTCCAAATGCTGGTGCAGTCGATGTGGTTGAAGTGGCACCAAAACCACCAAAAGCACCCCCTGGAGCACTTGTCGCTGTTGTACCAAAACCCCCAAAACTAGGAGCCGTAGATGTAGCTGTTCCACCGCCAAATCCCCCAAATCCTGTTGCAGCGGATGTTGCTGTACCAAACAAACTGGGTGGCTGCGAAGTTTGAGCTGCACCAGCACCAAACGAACCAAAGCCACCCAAACTAGGTGCAGTTGTAGTGCTAGTATTCGTTGCGCCAAATCCACCAAAACCTCCTAAAGTAGGGGCTGATGTTGCTGCGGCTGTTGAAGTACCAAAACCGCCAGCACCAAATGCAGGAGTCGTACCGAAACCTGTTTGTGTTGTGGAGGTAGCTGGCGCCCCAAAAGCAGACGTTGTTCCGGCTGCTCCTGTACCAAATGATGAAAATAATCCAGTTGCTAAAATATTGTGATGAATATTGATGATCTTCTTTTAGGGATTTCATAATGTGAATAAAAACTACAAATGTTGGAGAAAAAGAAGCACTCACGTTTTGCCGGTGTACTGGTAGCACCAAGAGAATTGTTTGCTCCAAAGAAAGACATTTTTTAATATATGTTTATTTGCTAATCACTCTATTCAATAATTTTAAACTTCTCTTTTTTATTTTTTTATCAAATTATTTGCATTGTTTATAATTTACTTTAGAAAACAAAAATAATTTGGCGCACACGAAGAATTTACACAAATTTGTATGAAAAAGCGAAAACCTGCGTTGGCAAACAGTAGCGACGGCGGTGTTGACAGCCAAAATTTCGGCAGCGGCTTAACATCGACTGTAAGCCGGCTAAGTATTCAACTGAGTTTTCAAATTTTTTAACGATATTAGAAATTATTAATATGTATGTAACTAACGTGACCGTGAGATTTAATACAATTTAATATAAAATCAAGTTAGTGTGCTTTATTCGCCTATGGCGATTCCATAGCGGAATCTATAACATAGTTTTTTATTAACACGTCTATTGGGTATTTATTAGGGTGATCGACTCGATTTTTCAACCGGTTTTAAAACCGGTCTTTTGCTTTACCAGTGTCGGTTTTTTGTTAATATCGATTTTTCGAATATCGAATAACCCGGTTTTTTCACTTTTTAAAAACTGGTTTCGAATACTTTTATTTGCTTTGTATTCAAAGATTATTTAAATGAAATTTTTAAGTAAATAATAATACAGCCCGTCTAAATTTTAAAAATATTCGAGTCGAAGAACTAGCGTACATTTTTCTAAAGCTCCTTTGGTTAAACTTTTTTGATTTTCCTAATTAATTAAAAAAATTTATTTGTAAAATTGATAACTGTTTGATAAAATTTTATCAATCTTAAGATTATATTCCAATTACAATAATTAATTTACGGCTGAAATTTTATGGAAGTGTTGGAATGCCTATGCAAATTTCCTAAACAGGGCTTTTAAAATAAGCTAGGATTACATAGTACCTTATGTTTAACAGATGTGTCCCACTTTTTTCCTATTTTTTTATATTAAAGAAATAATGTAAATCAGACGACTAGATCTAAAGTTATAATCTTTTAAGCTGTTAAAAATCATTTCGGGCCATGTTTTATTAATCAAATTTAAACATAAACATTAAGTTTTTCAAATTAAAATATATGTTTTTATTTATAATGAAAAACCGGTTAACCGGTTTTTTCTGAATTTGAAAAATATCAACCGGTTTTTTTTAAATGTCAACTATTCGAACTATTCGAAAACCGGTTTTTGGAATATGTCGAATAATCGATCACCCTAGTATTTATAGAAATGTTACGGAATAATATATATACAAAACGGAATCTTGTATATTTTTATGCCGATATCATTACTAATTTATGAGTTATTTACGATTATGTGATTTTTAGAAGAGTGCTTTATAAGGGAGCTATTACCAATAATGAGTCGATTCAGAAAAAAATTATCTGAAAAAATACAATTTATATTAATATAAGATTTTTTTTTGGAATACCTCTGTTATTTCTGAACCGATTTTGCTGAATTTAAATAGAAAAGTTCTTAAAAGCATGTCTGTTAGAATTATTAAAGATTCGGAACTCGCGGGCAACTGGAGTCTTCTTAAAACTAATTTCAACATACATACTTGTTTTATTACTTTTTTAACATTTATTGAATAATAAAAAACATACAAATGTTCCTGAATACGCATTAACGTCATACAAAATGTATTTAGTTTTAGTTATTTTTTAGTTTCTTAATAAGGTGTTGCTTTATTTGACTTTTTCGTTTTGGCCTTTAAGTTGCTGTTACTCGACTTAGACGAGTTTTGTGGACTCCATAGTGTAACTATACCACTTTCGCCAGCAGTTATTAATATATTTGAGTTTATATCAAATACACTTTCACGCACAATTTGTTTATTGCCTTGAAAATCTACACCAGGCAGAAGTTGTTTATTCTGAACCAGCAAAGAGCGCATTATTTCTCTGAAAAAAAAATTGTTTTGAAATTTTATTAATTTGTTATAAATAAGATTTTTAAACATACCCTTTATTGATATTCGAACCAGTTAACAAGAAAACTCCACCATCCGCCATATTGTGACAATCAATTAAATTGCAATTTGCTGGTGTCTTACGTTTTATGCTTTCGGTAATTTTAGCTCTATCAAAATCAGCCACCAGATCAGCTTCTTCGCATTCATACATTTTAAAGTCATTGGTATGTGTTATACATGAGATTATGTCTTTGTCGTAGACATTTTTATGCCTGTAAATTAATGAAATGGAAAATTATTTTCAAACTTCTCATTACCATGGTTAAAAATGTCTTACCAATTTACCTTATGCACACTACTCTCGGTATTAAGAGTCTGCAAGAGAGCATCATCCTCAATTGTTTTTTGTAAATCGAATATATTTATCAAACCATCGGTAGAACCCGAACACAAAAGATCGGGATTTTGTGGATGGAAACGTAAAGTGGTCACATCATCTTGATGACTATCAAAATAACCACCCATTTGTTTACGTTCTCTTAAATCGTAGAATAGCAAATAAACATTACTATGATGTTGTTCCGTTCCCACACATAAAACACGACTATTGGAATTACGATCAAAACAAACAATATTCTTGGGCATAGCTGCTGCTTCGGCCTCAGTTGCAGGATTATTTTCGAAACGTCCCACTTCACCTGGTGTTCGTAAATCGAAAAGTCTTACCAAACCATTTGTTGTTCCAACCAGTAACAAATTGGGAGTCTCATCTACAAAACGTACGCCACAAATGGTAAAACGATTTTTAGGATCAATGCAGGGTGGTGGGGCTATACAATCTGGCGTGGAGTAGCTAAGACCACGTTCAGAACTTATATCGAATAGATGTACCGAACCGTCTGATAATCCGGCTGCCAGGCGTGTTAATGAGCTATAAAAGCATGCAAATTGAAAACATCACTAAGAAATTCAACATTTATAAAACTACTTACTCATTTTTATCCAAACTTAATATATAATTTTTCTTTAATGTCACAGCCGTTTCATCATGTATACGGTATTTTTGTTGGAAATATTGTTCCAATTCAAAACGTGTACAAGTATCGTCATCTTCAATACAGGATTCTTCACTCGATTCCTCATCGCTGCTGGGCAAAGGTACATCTTCGGCATCTATTTAAAGATTTCTTAATGTAAAAATGTATTGCAATGTAAATATTTTAGTTACCTTTAAAGTTATTTGCTGTATTAGTCATTTTTTCTTGCTTTATTTAGTTTTGTTTATTAAATTATTGCACTAGAAATTATTTAATAATATCGAACTTTTCGATAACAATAACAAATATGCAACATGTGCGTTTAGTGATGACATTTTGCTGTTATTGTTTTTTTTTTCAAAAATATCGAAATAAAATACACAAAAAAAATTGTTGGAAGAGTAATACCAAGTTCAAACGGACAGTTGAATTACTTATACCAAGTTCACACGACCAATTGAATTACTTAATTCGGTATATGAATTACAATAATCAATTAACCCGTTTCTACGACATTTATTTATTCAAACAAAGTAATATAAAAGCCTAAATAAATTCATCGATGTTGTTTTTTTAATCATTATTTTGTTATTTTTTGAAATATATGAGTGTGTGCGTCATGCAAAAATACATTTGTTACATTATTTTAATAAATGAAGAAATATATTTTCTATTTATTTGTATTTTTTTCTGTAATTCAATTTTTTATTTGTCCCCAACCAATGAATCAAACAGCTGATTATGATAAATACTCGATACAAATTAGAGATTACATTCAT
Organism: Lucilia sericata; assembly: GCF_015586225.1. Taxonomy (NCBI): domain Eukaryota; kingdom Metazoa; phylum Arthropoda; class Insecta; order Diptera; family Calliphoridae; genus Lucilia; species Lucilia sericata. The sequence goes on along the minus strand of NW_023994583.1, from coordinate 191,005 downwards.
TTATTCGTAATTTGTAGGTAATTCAGAAAAAATAGGTAATGTCGAAATTTTGCATGGGTAATTATGTAATTCAGTTTGTAATTGGGGGTTGGATGACGAATGAGAGCGTAAATGACATACAGATATATTCGTGTTTTTTTTTTTTTTTTTTGCAATTTATGAAAAAATTTTTTGTTCTTTTCATCATTTGCGTTTTAACTTGTTGACTTATTTTCAATGTTTCCCAGCAAATGCAATAAAACGAAGTACTTGCAGCGGAATAACATTTATCACCAATTAAAAAATATCACTAAGTGATTCTTTTTTACCTTGTGTAGAAGTGAGGTTTAATGACTTCCGAAGAAGCGAAAATAATTATATTTTGTCAATGCTGAAGATATTTTCTTTTTAACCCATATATGGGTTAAAAAATTTTATTTTTGGACTTTTGTATTAAATGTGCATTTCCCTTATTAATATTAATACGATTTAATTGTATTAGTTGTATTCTTTAATACTAAAGTTTCACTTGCAAAAAACAACATAAAAATTTCTTCTTGAGAATGTCTTCAGAAGTATTGATTTTGAATTCAAATAACAAATGTCCTTTATTTGAATTCAAATAAAGGACATTCCTCCTATGACAAGCCTGTACTATAATCATCATTTCTGTAGTTTTTTTCAGTACTTCCATAGAGTTCTATTTATTTTTCGCTTCTTTAGAAGTACTTTTTTGGTAGGAATATTTGAATGCAATTTGGGAAAAAACTTCAAATTTTCGATTTTTTAACTTTCCGACTATTTATTTCATTCTGTCAGGATCAAAAGATGTCAAAAATGTCCTTTGAAATTTGTATCCTATAAAATCCTTTTAGATTTCCAATATATTTTTTTCTGCGATATAGGTCCAAATATTCATTATTTATATTGGAGGTCTTAAGCTCCCTATTCCAACATTTTTGTCTTCTTTTAATTCTAACAGATAATACAAAATATTTTACAACTTTTATTTGCGTACATACATACATAATTTTATTTTTAAATAGAAAAACTAAAAATACAGTATATCAAATCAATCTTCTAGATTAATTTCAAAATTTGTAGTTTTGGAAGAAGTATAATTAGAATGCCTTTTGATCGATTTATTTTTCCAAAGTTTCTTTAATTTTATTTCAGATATTTACATTTAAAATATAAAATAGTATTTGTGAGAACTTAGAGAACTCGCAAACATTCTTATATGTAATAAAACATGATTATTTTTTTCTAATAAGGAGTAAATCTATTTACGTTCTTTGTTTTCATTTTTAAACTTTCCGCAGAAGGACTACTTGTATTTGTTGTTGATGAATCCCATGATTGTGGAGTCCATAATGTTACAATACCCCTTTCGCCACCAGTTATTAAAATATTTGTTTTGGCATCAAATAAACTATCACGAACAATTTGTTTATTGCCTTCAAAATTCGCGTAGGGAGTTAATTCATCCTTTTGTACCAGACAAGAGCGTAAAGTTGAACTTAGTTAAAATAAGGTAATCACAGTTTAATATCACAGTACATACTTAGTAATAAAATTAATAAAAGTGTAATAAATCTTCATTTGCGGAAAGTAAATTTATATGTACATATATCATAGATAAAACTGAAACATTTTCATATACTGGTGTTTCAGTAATTTCAACACTCACCCTTCGTTTAAATTAGATCCAGTTATCAGAATCATATCATTGTTGGCCGTATTGTGACAACTTATTAAATTACAATTTAATTCGTTTCGACGTTTAATTGCTTTCGTAATGTTTAATTGGTCGAAATCCGCTACTATATCGCCATAAAAATTGTAGCATTTAAAAGAGTTTGTAGGTGTTATACAGGATATTAAATTCTCGCCTTTGGAAGATAGATGCCTAAAATTTTATAGGTATTTAATGGTGCGTGATGTATTTAATGTGACAAAAGTAGACTTTTTGGCAGTAATACCCATATTTAATACATTTATGTTTTAAATTACATATCGCTCATATACTACGTATATTTGATAAAATAAAATTTAGTTTAAGTTCAGATGAGAAACATTTATTAACACCTACTTTATATATCAGGTTTTATTTTTCAAATCCTGCTGTTTTACTCAAAACTACTTGATGATTTATGCCGTTCTTGTAGTAAACGAGCGATATGTTATACCTATGTATGTACAAAAGAAGATTCTGTAAACAAAACTTACCAGTCAACCTTGTATATTGTGTCTTCAGTATTAATTGTGTTCAAAATAGCATTTTCTTCATTTTTTTTAACATCATAAATATTAATTAAGCAATCAGCAGAACCCGTACACAATAGATATGGATTTTGTGGATTAAAACGTAGAGCAGTCACTTCATCATCATGACAATCCCAAAATCGAAATATTTCGTTAGTTGAGCGTATATCATAACACAATAAATTTACTTTATGGCTACGCTGTTCAGTTCCCATACAGAGTAAGCTGCTAGTAGAATTACGATCGAAACTTAGAATTTCCTTTGGATGTGATATATGTGAAATATTATTCTCAAAACGAGCAACTTCCATGCGTGTTCGTAAATCCAATAGACGTACGAAACCACGACAGCTACCGATAAGTAATAAATTTGGCGTTTCGTCCATAAAACGTATTCCGCATAAAGATTGGTCTGATTTGGGTTTACTCGACGGTGGCGGTTGAATAAATAATCCTTTTTCCGTATTTACCTCAAATAAACAAACTGATCCATCTGATAGGCCAGCTGCAATGCAAATAAGAGAGCTAAAACAAGTATATAGTGGTTTATTTGTTTCATTTTAAATAATTTCTTTATCCGAAAAAACTTACTCATCCTTTGCCAAGTGTAATACATAATTATCGCTATTTGTCACGCTTTGTTCATCATGTATTTTGTATTTATGATTGAATAATTTCTCCAATTCCTGTGAGCTACAAGTGTCATCATCTTCATAATCCTCACTTTTCTCTACAATATCAAGGTTCTCAGCACCTGCATCATGATCTAGGTTGGGAGATGATTGTGAATTATTTTCAGTTGCTAAAATAATAAATATTAACTTAATAAAAAGCTTTTTGTGTTTTATATTTTATTACAAACTTTTCATAACTATAGATAGTCAATAATTATTGTGGTAAAAACAAATTTTTACTATCAAAACAGAAAAAATATTTTGTTGTTGGTTTTTAACAATAACAAATACAGCACGTGTGATTAGAGATGACAAAAAATTTCAATAAAATATAGTGATGCCAATTGTGTACAATTTGCTACATAAACATACATATGTATACCCTGCAAGAAATGTCCCTACAAGAAATGAATGACCGAAACTAACACATACAAAATTATTTTACTAACACACTTGTAGATTTTTTTAGAGAATTCTATAAAAAAATGTATAATTCCATCAATAATGACAGCCAAATGACCGGTAAAATGACCGACACTGTACCAAACGTGTGGTATAAGGTTGCATTTGCATACGCAAGAGTGAAACAACTATATTTTGATTAATATTTTATTAAAATTTATATTTCCATCAACAATGACAGTCAAATGACCGATCAAATGACTGTCACTGTGTTTCAGAGTTGTATTTTTCGTCGTTATAAATTCATTATTTCTGCGAAAGCCAAAGTTCAAGAAGCGAAAAATTAAAAAATTTACAAAGTCTATAAATTATTAAAAATAAAGAGAATTATTATAAACTGAATTTAAAAAAAGTGCAGGAAGTAGAGCTGAAGATAAACACTTTGGAGTTTAATCAATCTATGGTAACATGAATACTTACTTTTGATTTTTATATTTCGATATTTATATGTATTTCTTTACAGACAACTTATTTCCACAAATTAAAAGGAGAATCAGAGAATTTAAGATTCTGCGAGGTATGTAAAATGGTGAAATGATTGCTAATTTATGTATATGCTTACTATATTAATAAAATTAAAAAAAATAGATATCTTAAAATATTAATAAATTGTGTTTTATTATAAATTGGTATAGCCGTCAGTTTTGACGGATATATTCATCAAGTATGATTAGTCAACAATGACCGATTAATACATAATTTTTTATTTGTTAACTGTGATGGATATATCCATCAAGCATGATCAGTCAATCGTGACTAATATTTATATCATCCTTGATTACTAATCATCAAAAGAGTGAGCAGCTCAAATATATGTGTTAAAATCGATATAATTCATAAGTGCGAGTGGGATGAAAGATCACATGTACACAAAAGTTTCCATCAAGTTTTTCATATTGCCCTTAAGAACTTGATAGAAACTTTGTTCTACGCAATGATCGATATTTCCTTCAGTAGTGTCAGTCAAATGACCGGTCAAATGACTGTCACTGTTCTTGTAGGGGTATGACCGAAACTAACACATACAAAATGATTTCACTAACACTCTTGCAACATTTTTTTTATAAAATTGCTAAAAAAAAAATACCCGTTAATAAAACAACCTTTTGATAAAACAGCAAACCCTAACAGCTGTTTTTGATTGTTGTGTGGTGAGTTTCTGTAAAAACGTAAACAAATGAAACAAAAACAAATTACTAGACATATTTATTTTGTGCTAAGAAAAATTTATGTATTTTAATAATGTTTTATAGCCAGTGCAAGTGTTCTTGGTGTACACCATCTACCCCAATAATAATCCCGGTTTCATTAGAATCAAGTATTTTTAAAACGACCATATATAATGTGCAATTCATTCTATATTCCATGACTGGTTGAAAGAGTCACGGAATCCACCGGAGATCAACCTAAAAAATGAAAAAGGGGTGGCTTCTTGTTCCGTTCTTGTTCCGTTCATATGGGACAAGATTCGAGCCTCATCGTATCAGTTCGCCAGATACCTCATTTGTGTATATTGCAGGGTCCTGGTACCCAACACAGCCTTATTTTAAACGGTCTCATAATAATACTTAGATCTTTTCTTCATTCTACGACTATGCAAGAATACAGCTATGACATATTAATGCTTTAAATGCAGCATGACTATCAACCTAAAATCTTACCAGAGACCGGCGAACAATGTGATTCCCTATTAGTTCCGTCACTTTCAAGATCGCTAAATCACCACTTGGAAGACACAACCCATCAGGGAGTCAAGGAACATTTTACACCGTTTGTAACACATTGAAATATTGGTCTAATATCCATAAAAGTATATGCTGGGATCTTATTACAGTCTAACATTGAGTTTGTTATTGAAAATGGACAATATCGGTATACGATAAACTCATCAGGGAGCCAAGGAACTTTTACACAGAAATATTGGTCTAAAATCCATAAAACTTTAGACTAGGATCTTAGCCAATATTTGCCAAAATATTTTTAGTTGATGGAGTTTATTATTGAGCTTCAATATTCCAGTATAGCGAAGAAGAACGACAAAAACAAGTTTTATAGGAACTAAAATCTTTTTGCCAAATTTTATGAGGATCAGGAAATTATTTTACAAGATTTATATGATCCAAAACCTTTCTGGGTTGGTTCAAAGTTGACCCTACCCCCATATAAGTTCCCCTTCAGAAAAAGATATTAACTCCAATAATTGTAATAAAAATACCAATATAGCAAAGAAATTCCACATAAAAAAGGAGTCAACATCGTTTTGTCAAATTTAAGGGGATCGGTCCATAATTTAACCTATCCCCGATATAAGGTCCACCTCGGGAAATTACTACCACTCATAACTGGCTTAAAAAAATAGCTATAAAATTCGACAACAACTTTTATATGAAACAAAATTTATCTGTTGAATTTTGTAAGGGTCGGTCCACAGTTGACCCTACCTAAAATCTCAAACAGATTATGCCATCCGATTTCTACACTTCCGACTTAAAGTTCTATATATGTTTTTATCGTGCAAAGATCTTCCGATAGCAGTTATATATAATTTTCTATATACGGATATAGTCAAATTTTTTGTAAAAAAAGTTTGTTGCTGTAGTACACACCCTAGAACGATGAAATCCACAAAACAAATTATGCCATCCGATTTGTATATTTCCAACTTAAAGTTCTATATAGGTTTTTATCGTGCACAAGATCGTCCGATAGCAGTTATATATAATTTTCTATATACTTCCATAATAAAATATTTTGTAAAAAAAAAATTGTTTGTTGTTGTAGTACACACCCTAGCACGATGAAATCTGGAAAAAAAATTTTTTTTATCTGATTTCTACACTTCCAACTTAAAGTTCCATGTAGGTTTTTATCGTGCACAAGATCGTCCGATAGCAGATATATATCAATTTATATATACTTCCATAATAACATTTTTCGTAAAAAAAAGTTTGTTGTTGTAGTACACACCCTAGAACAATGAAATCCGGAAAAAAATGTATGCCATCCGATTTCTACACTTCCAACTTAAATTCTATATAGGTCTTTATCGTGCACAAGATCGTCCGATAGCAGTTATATATCAATTTATATATACTTCCATAATAACATTTTTTGTAAAAAAAAGTTTGTTGTTGAAGTACACACCCTAGAACGATGAAATCCGGAAAAAACTGTTTGTCATCTGATTTCTACACTTCCAACTTAAAGTTCTATGTAGGCTTTTATCGTGCACAAGATCGTCCGATAGCAGTTATATATCAATTTATATATACTTCCATAATAACATTTTTTGTAAAAAAAAAGTTTGTTGTTGTAGTACACACCCTAGAACGATGAAATCTGGAAAAAATGTATGTCATCCGATTTCTACACTTCCAACTTAAAGTTCTATATAGGTTTTTATCGTGCACAAGATCGTCCGATAGCAGTTATATATCATTTTATATATACGGCTATAGTAACATTTTTTGTAAAAAAAAAGTTTGTTGTTGTAGTACACACCCTAGAACGATGAAATCTGGAAAAAAATGTATGTCATCCGATTTCTACACTTCCAACTTAAAGTTCTATATAGGTTTTTATCGTGCACAAGATCGTCCGATAGCAGTTATATAGCAATTTATATATACTTCCATAATAACATTTTTTGTAAAAAAAAGTTTGTTGTTGTAGTACACACCCTAGAACGATGAAATCCGGAAAAAAATGTATGCCATCCGATTTCTACACTTCCAACTTAAAGTTCTATATAGGTTTTTATCGTGCACAAGATCGTCCGATAGCAGTTATATATCATTTTATATATACGGCCATAGTAACATTTTTTGTAAAAAAAAAGTTTGTTGTTGTAGTACACACCCTAGAACGATGAAATCCAGAAAAAAATGTATGTCATCCGATTTCTACACTTCCAACTTAAAGTTCTATATAGGTTTTTATCGTGCACAAGATCGTCCGATAGCAGTTATATATCAATTTATATATACTTCCATAATAAAATTTTTTGTAAAAAAAAAGTTTGTTGTTGTAGTACACACCCTAGAACGATGAAATCCGGAAAAAAATGTATGCCATCCGATTTCTACACTTCCAACTTAAAGTTCTATATAGGTTTTTATCGTGCACAAGATCGTCCGATAGCAGTTATATATCATTTTATATATACGGCTATAGTAACATTTTTTGTAAAAAAAAAGTTTGTTGTTGTAGTACACACCCTAGAACGATGAAATCCGGAAAAAAATGTATGCCATCCGATTTCTACACTTCCAACTTAAAGTTCTATATAGGTTTTTATCGTGCACAAGATCGTCCGATAGCACTTATATATCATTTTATATATACGGCCATAATAACATTTTTTGTAAAAAAACAGTTTGTTGTTGTAGTACACACCCTAGAACGATGAAATCCGGAAAAAAATGTATGCCATCCGATTTCTACACTTCCAACTTAAAGTTCTATATAGGTTTTTATCATGCACAAGATCGTCCGATAGCAGTTATATATCAATTTATATATACTTCCATAATAACATTTTTTTTGTAAAAAAAAAGTTTGTTGTTGTAGTACACACCCTAGAACGATGAAATCCGGAAAAAAATGTATGTCATCCGATTTCTACACTTCCAGCTTAAAGTTCTATATAGGTTTTTATCGTGCACAAGATCGTCCGATAGCAGATATATATCAATTTATATATACTTCCATAATAACATTTTTTGTAAAAAAAAAGTTTGTTGTTGTAGTACACACCCTAGAACGATGAAATCCGGAAGAAAATGTATGCCATCCGATTTCTACACTTCCAACTTAAAGTTCTATATAGGTCTTTATCGTGCACAAGATCGTCCGATAGCAGTTATATATCAATTTATATATACGGCTATAGTAACATTTTTTGTAAAAAAAAAGTTTGTTGTTGTAGTACACACCCTAGAACGATGAAATCCGGAAAAAGATGTATGCCATCCGATTTCTACACTTCCAACTTAAAGTTCTATATAGGTTTTTATCGTGCACAAGATCGTCCGATAGCAGTTATATATCATTTTATATATACGGCTATAGCAACATTTTTTGTAAAAAAAAAGTTTGTTGTTGTAGTACACACCCTAGAACGATGAAATCCGGAAAAAAATGTATGCCATCCGATTTCTACACTTCCAACTTAAAGTTCTATATAGGTTTTTGTCGTGCACAAAATCGTCCGATAGCAGTTATATATCATTTTATATATACGGCCATAGTAACATTTTTTGTAAAAAAAAAGTTTGTTGTTGTAGTACACACCCTAGAACGATGAAATCCGGAAAAAAATGTATGCCATCCGATTTCTACACTTCCAGCTTAAAGTTCTATATAGGTTTTTATCGTGCACAAGATCGTCCGATAGCAGATATATATCAATTTATATATACTTCCATAATAACATTTTTTGTAAAAAAAAAGTTTGTTGTTGTAGTACACACCCTAGAACGATGAAATCCGGAAGAAAATGTATGCCATCCGATTTCTACACTTCCAACTTAAAGTTCTATATAGGTCTTTATCGTGCACAAGATCGTCCGATAGCAGTTATATATCAATTTATATATACGGCTATAGTAACATTTTTTGTAAAAATAAAGTTTGTTGTTGTAGTACACACCCTAGAACGATGAAATCCGGAAAAAAATGTATGTCATTCGATTTCTACACTTCCAGCTTAAAGTTCTATATAGGTTTTTATCGTGCACAAGATCGTCCGATAGCAGTTATATGTATATCAATTTATATATACTTCCATAATAACATTTTTTGTAAAAAAAAAGTTTGTTGTTGAAGTACACACCCTAGAACGATGAAATCCGGAAAAAAATGTTTGTCATCTGATTTCTACACTTCCAACTTAAAGTTCTATATAGGTTTTTATCATGCACAAGATCGTCCGATAGCAGTTATATATCATTTTATATATACGGCCATAGTAACATTTTTTGTAAAAAAAGTTTGTTGTTGTAGTACACACCCTAGAACGATGAAAACCGGAAAAAAATGTATGTCATCCGATTTCTACACTTCCAACTTAAAGTTCTATATAGGTTTTTATCGTGCACAAGATCGTCCGATAGCAGTTATATATCAATTTATATATACTTCCATAATAACATTTTTTGTAAAAAAAAAGTTTGTTGTTGTAGTACACACCCTAGAACGATGAAATCCGGAAAAAAATGTATGCCATCCGATTTCTACACTTCCAACTTAAAGTTCTATATAGGTTTTTATCGTGCACAAGATCGTCCGATAGCACTTATATATCATTTTATATATACGGCCATAATAACATTTTTTGTAAAAAAAAAAGTTTGTTGTTGTAGTACACACCCTAGAACGATGAAATCCGGAAAAAATGTATGCCATCCGATTTCTACACTTCCAACTTAAAGTTCTATATAGGTTTTTATCGTGCACAAGATCGTCCGATAGCAGTTATATATCATTTTATATATACGGCTATAGTAACATTTTTTGTAAAAAAAAAGTTTGTTGTTGTAGTACACACCCTAGAACGATGAAATCCGGAAAAAGATGTATGCCATCCGATTTCTACACTTCCAACTTAAAGTTCTATATAGGTTTTTATCGTGCACAAGATCGTCCGATAGCAGTTATATATCGTTTTATATATACGGCTATAGTAACATTTTTTGTAAAAAAAAAGTTTGTTGTTGTAGTACACACCCTAGAACGATGAAATCCGGAAAAAAATGTATGCCATCCGATTTCTACACTTCCAACTTAAAGTTCTATATAGGTTTTTGTCGTGCACAAGATCGTCCGATAGCAGTTATATATCATTTTATATATACGGCCATAATAACATTTTTTGTAAAAAAAAAAGTTTGTTGTTGTAGTACACACCCTAGAACGATGAAATCCGGAAAAAAATGTATGCCATCCGATTTCTACACTTCCAACTTAAAGTTCTATATAGGTTTTTATCGTGCACAAGATCGTCCGATAGCAGTTATATATCATTTTATATATACGGCTATAGTAACATTTTTTGTAAAAAAAAAGTTTGTTGTTGTAGTACACACCCTAGAACGATGAAATCCGGAAAAAAATGTATGCCATCCGATTTCTACACTTCCAACTTAAAGTTCTATATAGGTTTTTGTCGTGCACAAGATCGTCCGATAGCACTTATATATCATTTTATATATACGGCCATAATAACATTTTTTGTAAAAAAAAAAGTTTGTTGTTGTAGTACACACCCTAGAACGATGAAATCCGGAAAAAAATGTATGCCATCCGATTTCTACACTTCCAACTTAAAGTTCTATATAGGTTTTTATCGTGCACAAGATCGTCCGATAGCAGTTATATATCATTTTATATATACGGCTATAGTAACATTTTTTGTAAAAAAAAAGTTTGTTGTTGTAGTACACACCCTAGAACGATGAAATCCGGAAAAAAATGTATGCCATCCGATTTCTACACTTCCAACTTAAAGTTCTATATAGGTTTTTATCGTGCACAAGATCGTCCGATAGCAGTTATATATCATTTTATATATATGACCATAGTAACATTTTTTGAATGTTTTTTATTAAAAGGCATTCTGTAACGATATAATCCCAAATATATTTATATTTTATCAGATTTGTTCCTTTCCGCATTTATACACATATTTTAATTGATCAAAAATATTTTTTTTAATGTAAATCATGAAAATCAATTTTTTTGAATTTTTTCCACGTGCATAAACACATATTGAAAATGTAAATAATGAAAACGAGTTTTTGCGTCTTTTCCACGTGCAGAAACACATATTTGTAAACAAAAATAACTCACCACACCAAAAAAAATGTTTATTTTGATAAAACAGCTGTTACGGTTTGTTTTATTTTTCGTCGGGTTGTTTTCTTTATGTGCGTAAAAAAAAAATAGTTAATGGATAATTCCATCAATAATGACAGTCAAATGACCGGTAAAATGACTGTTGATGTACCCAATGTGTGGTAAAGGGTTTCATTTGCTTATGAAAGAGTGAAACAACTACATTTGACTGTTACTGTGTTTTAGAGTTATATTTTTCGACGTTATAAATTATTTCTGTAAAAGCCAAAGATTAAGAAGCGAAAAATTTAAAAATTTACAAAGTCTATAAATTATTGCAAATAAAGAGAATTATTATAAACAGAATTTAAAAATAGTGCAGGAAGTGTAGCTGAAGATAAACACTGCGGAGTTTAATCAATCTATGGTAAGTAACATGATTACTTTTAATTTTTATATTTCGATATTTATATGTATTTCTTACAGACAATTTATTTCCACAAATTTCCACAATGTATGTAAAATGGTGAAATGATTGTTAATTTATGTACATGCTTATTATATTAATAAAATTAACAAATATATATCTTAAAATATTAATAAATTGTGTTTTATTATAAATTGGTATAGCCGTCACATTTGACGGATATATTCATCACATATGATTAGTCAACAATGACCGATAAATACATCATTTTTAATTTGTTAACTGTGATAGATATATCCATCAAGCATGATCAGTCAATCCTGACTAATATTTATGTCATCCTTGATTAGTAAACAACAAAAGAGTGAGGAGCTCAAATATATGTTTTAAAGTCGATAGAATTCATAAGTGCAAGGGAGAAGAAAAATCACATGTACACAAATGTTTCCATCACTTTTGTCCATTTGCCTTAAGAAACTGATAGAAACTTTGCTTTACGCTGTGATAGAAATAATACGTCAGTAGTGCCAGTCAAATGACCTATCAAATGACTGTCACTGTTCTTGTAGGGTATTTGTATACAACACTGCACAATGGGGAATTTTTTTATTTATTAACTTTATAAACTTCGAATAATGTTTTCATATTTATTCAGGAGTTGTAATTCAGGTCTGAGTTGGGGAACAACTCTCGCGTCATCGTTTTTATTTCTTAAGGACGGTCAGGCTTGTGCTTGTTGCTGGGCTTTCGACAGAATTACTTCTCACCCCGCACTAATTTAATGCACTACTTCGTATAACTGTTCTAAGTTATGCGTTGTCTTCATTAAACGCGTGCTTTCGTTTTACCTCAGAGTGAGGTTATGTATTTAACTGGTGGAGACCATAAAATACTCACGATATAACCTGGTGGAGACCATTTAAACTCAAATATTTACTGGTGGAGACCATTAAAACTCTAAAACTTTTTTCTGGTGGAGACCATTAATACTTTTGATGAAATTAAGTCCGGATGCTCCAACTTCCTATATGAAGGTATAGGTCGGTTGGTGGGGTTTTCTCTGGACAAACGTGTGATAACCTGGCAATATGAGTGCTTAATGTACCGCCATCCTAATTAAAACCCGAAAAAAAAAAATATTTATTCAGCACCAACAGAAGTTTCCCAAGGTTATTATATAAATATAAAAGAAATAATATTTAAAGTTTATTAGAGACGAAGATCATAGATGTTATGGCTTTAGCAAACGTAATATGCACGGAGTGCTTGTATCGTAGGCAAATCAGGAGAGATCAACATCTTTTGATCACCTAATGATTACTAAAATACATATGTATATTAGAGAGCCGAATCCACAATAATACTATTAGACAGACATTCGAGAAGATCGCTATTTAAAATCGGTCCATAAATGACGGGAATATTAAAAAAATTCCGATACAACAAATCCTCTACATTCCCAATGCCTGTTTAATCCCATTATACCATTCCCCAACTTGTAATGCTAACCAAAGTTATCTTATACCTATAGGTACAATGCCAAGTTTTATCTGCTCAAGAATAACGCGGTGATCCTAAGGAAGACCAAGATATTGTTCTGGTTCATCGACCCTGGGTCACGGTCTCGGAAGTCAAAGGGTTCCCAGCATCCACATATAATATAAAAACAATGGTAGGCCAAGTTTATGCTAAAAAATTTATTAACATTTTTCTCAAAGCTCAGAGAACCTAACAGTCGCAAAGGTCAAGTTACCGCTAAACAAAAACGTCATTATTACCTCAAGCTATATGACACATGAGTGTATAACACCACCAGCCGAAGTGAGCGATCTCCTGGCTCTAATTGAGGCATCTGACGGTTAAGGTCGTTTTTAATCCCAAAGCTGACAAAAGAAGTCGTTATAATGCGAAACACTTATTATTCTTATTCTTTTTAACTCAAAACGCGACAGACTGATTTATCGACTACACGGATTATTGCGGCTTTCAAATACATGAGAATGTCGCCGTTTTAGAAAGATCCCTCGAATTTAAACAGTATACTTTGTTAGTCTGTTTATATACCTCTATTTATATATATATCTCACCGTCTTCCCAAGAACCGTAGTTTTTTTTAAGCGGCACTTCTTTCTCTTAACTCACGTCTGGGACTATTATGGAAATGGACAGGCAGATGAGCTAGCCAAAATGGGATCTGCTCTGGGCATCTCTGTTAGTTTTTATCAAAAACAGTATAATCAGATTCATTCTTCAAAAGGCTAAAATATATGAAATAACCTAGACACATCTATAGGGGCCAAATTATTATAATTTTAACTTTTTATCTAGGCAAGAAATTACAAAAAAATTCATATTATTAGTGATTTTATATTTATCTATATTTCTTTTCTTTTGATATATACTTATATTGTATTTATTTTTTTAATTATTTAAACAAGTATATAATAAACAAATGATTTTGTATGGCATTTTATAAAAAATAATTTTAAAGTAAATTCGGCGCTCATTAAAAAACAAAAAATTGTCTTTATAAATCACATTTTTAACCCCGTAAAAAATGAAAATATTTAAAATTAGTGATGTATAATATTATTAATTTTAAAGCGAATTTGTTTCCTGTATAGAAACAGAGAAAATATATATATTTAAGAAAATGTTAATGCTATGAAAATCTTTCACATAAACAATGTATGAGGGTATACTATATACATATATAAAAAGGCATATTTTTATAACTTTAATAAACAAGAAAAAATCTTGGATTATTTATAAACATTAAATTACAAATTAAGTATACACTGCAAAAAATGTGTACATTTATAGAGAACAATTTAAAAGGAAAGTACATATAATAGGAATTGTAATTATATTTGATATATTTTTCTTATTGTTCTTTAAGATGCGCCTCGGCCTTTTGCTTTAAACGTTCCCTTCTAACTTTATCTTTTAATTGTGCAGTCTTTAGTGTAGCCATCATTTTTGTGGAATTATACAACCAGGCACCCTAGAAAGATAAAGAACAGACAAGTTCATTAAAGTTTAAATAAATAGTAACATTTTAAAACAAACAAACTTACAATCAATAGCATACAATTGAGCAAGATGGGTATAGAGAAAACTGTAGATATAAACAGTCCATTACTATCGAAGTATTGTTGTTTTGAAAAGGAACGCCAATTTAAGGCTGCATATTCATTTATCGACTCCGAAAAGTAAACTGCAGATACTGGAATAGAACAATAAGTAAAATATTAGATATAATATGTAGCCACAAATCATCAAGTAGATATTATATATAGTATAATCTCTTAAATTGGAACACTTATTTATTTTTTATATTCCCTTAGTTGCATATAATAATCAAAATTCCTGCACTGTACATAAAAAAATCTGTCCGATACCAGACTCATTACTACATATTTCCAGAAATACGACTCAATACCTATTCCCGGTTGGTAAGTTTCTTGATATTAAGTCTTGATATTTCTCATATGTATGTACATAGCTATCTTGTAAACTATGAAAATTCTTCATCAAAATATATGTATGGACATTTTTACAACTTACGCAATATAAGGAATAAAAATATTTGAAAGTTGGTATTATTTCGTGTCATCAAGGTTGTGGTTGTTGTCAAAATGTGTAATATAATCAAACCGATTAACCAAGGATCTCGCCAATCAATCTGTAAATAAATAATATGTTATTGATTTCCAACATTTATTTTTCAATACGTTTCCATTTTATTTTTACTTACACTCATTAAAAATGACCAATAATCTGTGATTTCATTAACTTCTATCATATTTGGATCGATTGTCATGTTTTTTAATTATAAATTAAATTCAAAATAAAACAATAAATTTTTGTTCCGAAATGGTAATGTTTTAATTTGCTTGCGTTTTTTGTGAATGAGCAAAAAGAAAACAAAAAACACACGCATACACTGAATTATAAGAATAAAACAAAATAAACATAAATAGTAGATAAAAAAAAAACAAAGAAAAATAATAGAAATAAGGAAATATAAATTATAAGTTGCCAGATTTTTATAAATCCTGAGGGTTGATAATAGCTGATAAAAGTCGTAATTTTGAGGTTTGATTTTCGAGACTACAAAGGCTTGGATTTTAAGTTCACACAGTCATGTTTTTTAAACTCTTCTTAATTATTTATTAATTTAAAACATTTTAAACTCTTTTAAACAAAAACTGAATATCTTATGTTATTTCAATTTTATCTTGACATTTCTTTTTGTTCTAGCTGTGTTCTTTAAACAAAAGTATGAAAAAAAAATATTCCTGATCTTTTAGATCATTTTGTGTTTTCCTATGATTATGAGTTTTATAATTAAACACCTCGAATTGAGAAGTAAAATGTATTGAAAAACGTTTTTAAATATAAAATTAATATTGAATGTTTCTCAATATTATTTGCGATTTCTATATACTTTTTCTCAATATACACATATGGAATTTTGAATTTCAGTTTGGTTTTTTCAATATTTTAAAAATATATTTCTCAATATTAAATTGGATTTCTATTCCAAACAATATGCACATTTCAAATAATTAATAATAAATTAAATTATTTATTAAATAATATTAATATTTTTCTTTTTGACATAAATTTTTGTTCTACACCATTTCAAGTTTAAATTGAGAAAATACAAACTCATATTGAGAATTTCAATTTAAAATTTAGAAAATTCAAATTAAAGTTCAGAAATATAAATTAATATTGAGAAAACCCCATTTGAAATTGAGAAATCCAAACTAATATTGAGAAATAATAAAATTAAATTAAGAAATGCAAATTCATATCGAGAAAAAACAATTGAAATCCCAACATTATATTAAGAAATTACAAATTGAAATTGAGAAATTAATAAATGAAAATGAGAAATTTAAAATTTGTATGAAAATATTTTTCTTATAAAATGTTTAAATAGAATATGGATTTAAAATAATATAAATTTCAATACAAAATTAGGTTTTCTTAATATAATTTTGTATTTTGTCAATTTCAATTCGTATTATCTTAATATTAATTTCGACTTCTCAATATCAATTGGTTTTTTCTCAATATTAAGTTGAAAATTCAAATTTCAATTTGTTTTTTCTTCATATCAATTTTGATTCCTAAATTTAATTTGGTATGTCTCAATATTAAATTGGATTTCTAAAATTAATTTTGGTGTTTCACAATATAACTTTGGATTTTCTCAAATTAAACTTGAAATGGTGTAGTTGTTTCCTTTAACCAAAGTACGAACAAAATTATTCCTGATCTAAATACTTTATAATAAATGTTAATAGCAGAGACAGAAAATAATTATTATCTATGAAATTTTTGGTTAAAAAAATCATTATGAAAGAATCGTCCTAGAAATGTTTTGAATGTACCAAAATATTTCCCAGACCTTTTTTATCGATTTCTTCAATAAACTTTCTTTTCTTGATTTTTATAATAAAAATTGAAAATAAAAATTATTTTTGATTTTTATTCTATTTGTTTCATTAAAAAATTATTTATGTTGTTTTTAATAATACTCATTCAGTAACTTTTATTTATTCAAACAAAAAATAGAAATCAATCAATGATTTTTATTTTTCAAAGCAAAGAATAAAAATCACCTAAAAAATATTAATTTTCCAATTTTCGAATCTAATTTCTGCACAATTTCTGCAAATTTGGTCGATGATATCAGTGGTAAAGAAATTTTACCAATTTTCTATTAATCTCTCTTTAAACCCGATCATTTTTAATGTGTTTTAAAGGTAAATATCGCATAATGAGTTTTATAATTAATTTCAAAAAATAAAAATCATTGCCTGATTTTTATTTGTGCCTTATGGTTTAAAAATTATTTTTGTTTTTTATTATTGATCTTTATTTGAAAAATTTCTCAGTAATTTTTACGAAAAATATAAAAAATTCAAATCAAAAGCAATTTGTATTTTCTGAGAAATAAAATACAAACCAAATAAAATTTGTAATTTTAATTTTTTTAAATAAAAATAATAACAATTACTGTCTCTGGTCAATAGTTAAATACCTAGAATTGAAATGTTTTTGAACATTAAAAACCATTATGTAATAAGTAAGGTGAGAGCGTTTGGGTAACAAACACAATATTTTTGTTGTTGTTTAGAGTATAGGTTTTGTCAAAATGATATTTCTAAAATTGAAAAATAATTAATATTGGAAAGAACATTTTTTGCATATTTCATAATATTACCTATAAAAACGTCGTTACATTTAAATTGTATTCGCAGCAGGACAACGTCTTATTGCTGCTTCATCTGAATTTCTTCATTTGGAACCCTTTTATCAACATTTTCATCCATAATTTTTGTTTTAAAATTTTTCGTTTGAAAACGCAAATTTAATTGTTATGTTAAAATAAAAATAAATTATTTTTGACATAACCCAAGCACTTTTTAAATAAACTAATAAAAATTAGCTGCCTTGACTATTTCACCTTACTTAGTGCATCCTAATTAAAAATTGTATGAAAAGACGAATTTAAAGTGTTTTCTAAAAACCTGAAGGTGTGAACGTAGTATAAGAAAACTGCCCAGCGGTAAATGAAACAAAGTACTTAGATAATATTCGATGACATCAGTATGACGTTCTAAGCGAGCAATCTAAGTACTTAGAGTGCAATATATGCGTAATCCAACATATCATGCACTTTAATTATAACATAGATTACGATTTAAGCAGAGAGTTAGCTGCCTTTTTCATGTTGTTTTTTGTTTTTATTTCTTAAAAAAAAACTTAACAAAAGTACAGTTTTATTTTTCTTTTGTATACTACATACATGAAAAGAAGAATATTTTTGTTTCAGTTTAAAGTTGATCTTTTGCAAGTGACATTGTGTTTTGTTAAAAAAGTTATTTTATTGTAAAAATTTAAAATAATTGTGGTGATCTAAATGGCAGAAACGGACTTAAAAATTGGGGTAAATTTACTTCATATACTCTAATTTTAATACTGACAATTTCCTCTTGATTATTTACGGTATCTCTAAAGGAAGATGACCGAAAGTTTCAAAAGAAAATTAAGATTAATTTCATTTATCTTCGTTAAAATTGTTTAATTATATTTTTATTGAATTAACCATAATACATGTTTATTATTTGATGATCATTTTTAAATAAACTTGCATAATTTTAAAATAAATATAAAAAATATATATTTTTTCTATAACAAAATCGGAAGACGTGGTACTTTAACTTACAAAAGCAAATAGGATTGTAATCTACATACATTACATTCTTATTTGCAAGCATTTATAGGATTCTCATTAACTTCGCTTAGAACTCCACACATTATGTAAGTGAAATTTTAATTTGTCTTAATGATATTGTGGCTTACATTCTAAGCGAGAGCACATCGATGAGGCAGCCTAGGACACTTTTATGTTAAATCTAAGTGGAAGAATAAGTGAAAGCATCACCACTGACTGCCACGAAATATCACATAGATAAGCGAGTACATAATGTGTATTTTTACCGCTGGGTGAAATTATCAACGAAAGGGCCTTATGTTTTACATTTTGATAACATAAATGTGGCAACACGTCTTTTCTCATTCTCTTTTGCAACAAAAACAAAAAAGAAAAACAACTGTCAATTATTTCGTCATTCCTATTGTTCTTCTTCACATTTTTTGTAAAAGACATTTTACAATACAAAAAATTTTCACCAAAAACGAGAAAAAATTGCATAGTTTAAAGAACAAATATTTAAATAAACTAGAAAAACAATAAAATTTGAGAAATATATTGAAAATTAACTTCAAATCAAACAATTTCGACATTAAAGTGAAAAGTGAGAAAAGACACATAGAAAAAATAAAGCACAGACAGCAGCCAGTAGCAAAAAAAAAAAAAAAAGATTCGAAGAAAAAACGAAAGGCGTAAAAAATATATACACATATAATTTTTGTAAAATCAAGCAGAATAAGAGAGATTTGCCACAAAATTTCTATTAATTTTTTAAAAAAGTTGTTAAAAAAGAGGAAGAACAGAAACACAAGATCATTGTTCTTATTAAAAGTCAAAGAGTGCAACAAACGTAAGATTTTTGCAACAAAAACACACGAAAATCAAGGACACTTGACGACCTCGTCGTCGTTAGCGTTGACGGTAAACGCAGACAACAATTTTTTAATATATTTTGTGGATTATTTATTAACGGGTGCAGGAAGTAAAAGCGGATAAAAAAGTGAGACCAAATCGTCTGAAGACCCAAAACGCTACTTTCGAATACTCGTCTTTTTAAACGGACGAGTTTGGTAAAGGGTAATCGGATATGGCTGTTAAACAGAACAATACCGAGGGGAACGGTTCTTCAGCAGATGCTAATCAAGTAAATGGCGGCAATGGAGTAAAATCGACCGGAACCATTACAAAATCAAAGAAAATGAATCCAAACGGCCCCAATGGTGAAGTGGGTGCGGGCGCCTTGGCGTCTGGTGTTGGTTTAGGACCCAGCGGTAATGCAGATTTGCCCGGGTGTAGTGGTTCGACAGGAGCTTCGTCTAAAGCCAAAGTAATGTCTTCTGCCTCTAATATTGGATCCGGGGCAGCAAATGTTTCAGCCCAAAACAATGACATTTCTTACATCTTGCAATGGATCGATTTGGTTGAGATGAAACAACAACAGGTAGATTTAAGCAAGGAAATGCTTAAAATCTATCAGCATCTCATTGTTAAGTTGGCACGTGTTCAATTTCCACGTCAATCGCCCGAAGATTTAAAGCGTTTCAAGGAGGACATGGCCAAAGTAGGAGCATTCTTTGCTAAAAGTACTGAGAAAAGTGTATACTTTTACTCCTATTTACCAGTAGTATGCCAGCTTATTACCATGGCAGATGGTGAAACTCCTTCATGTGCTCTGGCCGTTATTTTTCAACTCTTCAACTCGGAAATGGTTGTAGAAGCTGTGCAATCATTGCTGGAACATGAAGTACCCGATCAGAATATACGCAAGACTGTGTGTCTATTGTGTGAATGGTTGCGTATGTGCAATTTCTGCCAGAATTTGCATGTTTGGATTATGGTTATATTAAACGGTCTGCAGAAACGCAACAAAAGTGCTTTGGTCGAACAAATCGCATTGGAAAATATAGAACAATTGTTTGCCTCGCTGATAGTACCGGTTTTAAGACCTAAAGTAGCACCCATTGTGTTTCTTATGTTGTCATCAGTCGATCAAAGTCCTGAAGTTTTTCATAAGGTATGTAGATTTTTCATCGTAAGTAATCAGTTTGTTCAAAAATGTAAAATTAAATTGTTTTACAGATTTTGCCACGTTTTCCCATTGTTATAAATATGCTCAAACAACAATCGAATAGTAGTGAAGAATATGCCGATAGTACCAAAAAAATCCTACAACAATTGGTCGATCGAACCAGTCAATTAATGTCACGATTTTATCGTTACGATGATCTTTATGAGCCAATAGTAAGTATTTCTTGTTAGCTGTTTTTACTTTATTTAATCGATTGTTTTTTTAAGGAATTGGCTTTAAAAGGTTTTCAGCCATCGAATAACTACATGAACTATGTCTATGGTTCAAAATCATTTGATTCCACAATCGATTCTACTCAAAATCCAAATGCCAAAGTGGGTTTGGTTAATTTGGGTAATACCTGTTATATGAATAGTGTTTTGCAGGCTTTGGCCATGACTAAAGAGTAGGTCTCAAAAATTGCATACTCTAGAGAACGTCTAACAAAATTAATTTTTACTACTTTCTTGTTTAAAGGTTTTCTCGTGAGATTCTATTATCCGAAAGTAAATCCCCTCTGTTAATAAAAATGCAACAACAGATTGCGTTTATGTTGTATTCCACACGTCAAGAATTGACACCCTCCAAAGTGCTAAATGCTACCAGACCCCCTGGTTTTTCGCCAGGTCTACAGCAGGACAGTTCAGAATTCCTGGGTTATCTCTTAGAAACCCTACACGAACAGGAAGTGGCTTTTCGCAAGAAAACTACAAAAACTTTGGAGCATTGTGTGGATGGTGGTATTAAGGAGGCATCGAGTAAGATTATAAACAAAATGGAAAATGCGCAAGAGACAGGTGCTTCTGCTCTGTATAAAGATGAAGAAGATGTTGACGATGATGAGTTTCAAGGTGATGTTGAAAATACAACAACTAACCCAAACATATCTAACACACCAGATGCCGCCGATTCTATTAAAAGCACAAATTTACATACCATCAATAAATCTTCTTCCTCGTCGTCATCATCATCCCCAACAACACTTTCCTCTAAAACGCTTTCAACAGCTACAGCCACTACATCGATTTCAACAAATACACAAAATTATTCGACAATCGAAAAGACATTTACTGGCAAATTGGCCACCACCTATAAATGCTTAAGTTGCGGCTGGAAAAGCTGCAACATTGATAGTTTTCGTGATTTACAACTTTCTTTTCCCGATGTCAAGAATGATTGTGCTTCCAATTATTCGGTACAGGATCTCATCGAATATTATTGTTCATCGGAAAAACTCTATGGTGATAATCAATATTTTTGCGAACGTTGCAAAAAACTATCGGATGCCGAACGTTACATTAATGTAATTAGTGCGCCAAAGAATCTAATATTAACTTTGAAACATTTCAAATATGATCAGAAATATCATATGCGTGCCAAATTGATGCACAAAGTGTTCCATGATGAAAAGGTACGCGTTCGTTGATGTTTTATTTTTATTTGAACTGTTTTTTATATATGTCATTCCAAATTACTATAAACTTGTTTAGTTCTATTTTAGTTCTTGTTCTAATTAACTTCTGTTCTGTTCTAGTTGAGTTCTAGTTCAGTTCCAGTTCAGTTCTAGTTTAGTTCAAGTTCAGTTCTAGTTCAGTTCTAGTTCAGTTCTAGTTCAGTTCTAGTTCTAGTTCAGTTCTAGTTCAGTTCTAGTTCAGTTCTAGTTCAGTTCTAGTTCAGTTCTAGTTCAGTTCTAGTTCAGTTCTAGTTCAGTTCTAGTTCAGTTCTAGTTCAGTTCTAGTTCAGTTCTAGTTCAGTTCTAGTTCAGTTCTAGTTCAGTTCTAGTTCAGTTCTAGTTCAGTTCTAGTTCAGTTCTAGTTCAGTTCTAGTTCAGTTCTAGTTCAGTTCTAGTTCAGTTCTAGTTCAGTTCTAGTTCAGTTCTAGTTCAGTTCTAGTTCTGTTCAGTTCTAGTTCTAGTTCTAGTTCAGTTCTAGTTAAGTTCCAGTTCAGTTCTAGTTTAGTTCAAGTTCAGTTCTAGTTCAGTTCTAGTTCAGTTCTAGTTCAGTTCTAGTTCAGTTCTAGTTCAGTTCTAGTTCAGTTCTAGTTCAGTTCTAGTTCAGTTCTAGTTCAGTTCTAGTTCAGTTCTAGTTCAGTTCTAGTTCAGTTCTAGTTCAGTTCTAGTTCAGTTCTAGTTCAGTTCTAGTTCAGTTCTAGTTCAGTTCTAGTTCAGTTCTAGTTCAGTTCTAGTTCAGTTCTAGTTCAGTTCTAGTCAGTTCTAGTTCAGTTCTAGTTCAGTTCTAGTTCAGTTCTAGTTCAGTTCTAGTTCAGTTCTAGTTCAGTTCTAGTTCAGTTCTAGTTCAGTTCTAGTTCAGTTCTAGTTCAGTTCTAGTTCAGTTCTAGTTCAGTTCTAGTTCAGTTCTAGTTCAGTTCTAGTTCAGTTCTAGTTCAGTTCTAGTTCAGTTCTAGTTCAGTTCTAGTTCAGTTCTAGTTCAGTTCTAGTTCAGTTCTAGTTCAGTTCTAGTTCAGTTCTAGTTCAGTTCTAGTTCTAGTTCAGTTCTAGTTCAGTTCTAGTTCAGTTCTAGTTCAGTTCTAGTTCAGTTCTAGCTCAGTTCTAGTTCAGTTCTAGTTCAGTTCTAGTTCAGTTCTAGTTCAGTTCTAGTTCAGTTCTAGTTCTGGTTCAGTTCTGGTTCAGTTCTAGTTCAGTTCTAGTTCAGTTCTAGTTCAGTTCTAGTTCAGTTCTAGTTCAGTTCTAGTTCACTTCTATTTCAATTCTATTTCAGATCTTGTTCAGTTTTAGTTCACTTCTAGTTTAGTTCTCTTTCAGTTCTAGTTCAGTTATATTTCAGTTCTAGTTCAGTTCTAGATCAGTTCTAGTTCAGTTCAAGTTCAGTTCTAGTTCAGTTCTCGGTCGGTTCTAGTTCAGTACTAGTTCACTTCTAGTTTAGTTCTAGTTCAGTTTTAGTTCAGTTCTAGTTCAGTTTAAGTATTTTTAATTAAATCTATTTTAAATTCTTAATTCATCTTAACTTCAGGTTTCGCTTAAAGTTTGTTCGTCGGAAAATCTAGAAGAAATTGCTACTGTTCATTACGATCTATACGCCGGCGTAGTTCATTCTGGATTCAGCATGGATTCAGGACATTATTACACTTATGCAGCTGATGCCAGTAATAAATGGTATAAATTTAATGATAGCATTGTGACACCATCCAAAACCGAGGAACTACACAATCTAACGCCACCAAATACACCATACATATTGTTCTATCAAATGGAGGCACGATCAAATGAAACGCCGGAAACATCGGCTTCAACTAAAGTTATAAAAGTCGATGTACCCACACCGCTTACTCTGGAAGAATTGCCACGAGAGTTACGCGACATGGTAACACATGATAATTATGCTTTCAGCGAAGAACTTAAGATGAGACGTTACAAAAATGCCAGTAGTCTAAATGCGAATGCAATGAAAACAAAAGATCAACGACGCGATAGTTTTGAAGATGACGACGATGAACAACCACCGCCGGCCAGTGGTTGTGGTGGTAATGCTATGAATATAAATATGAATAGGTTTGTTTATTAAAATTAAGAACTATTTACATAATTACATACTATATATATTTTATTCGCCTTGCAATCTTGTAATTTTTATTCTTCAATATTTTCACGAACGTCTTTTGTAATTTAAAAAAAAATATGAAAAATCAAAGAAACAATTCGGAAATTATTTTGAATGCGTTTTAAAGAGTCGAAAGCATTAAATGATACCAGAAAAATGTACTTTAAATAAATGTACTTTAAATAGAAAACGTACATGAATCAATGAATTTGGTAAATGCAAGAAAAGAAAGAAACAAAACACTATACATACTACATGCATACATAGATACATACAACATACATACATAGATACTTTTTAACACAAATTTCAAATGCCTTTTGTACAATAATGTGTTTTTTAGGATTATTATGTTTATTATTTTTTAGTACTCTGAAGTCAAGCCTTAGGAAGACTTCTAAAATAAAAACATGAATGATTGAATGTAAAAGAGAACAATTTCGTAAGCACTTAATGTTTTGAAGATTTTATTTTATTATACATAATTATATACAACTTACATACAAACAAAACAAAAAAAAAAAAAAAATATTTAAATATCTACAAAATACCAAAACTTTCCAAATTACTTACACCCCTCTTAAAACCCCACCCCAAACCTTTTTTAAACTTTTATTCCTACATGCTATTATATAATTTTTACTGTTTTTTTTTTGTTCAAATCTAGGTTTTTAGTAGTTAGTTTAAAAAAAAAAATAAATAAAAATAAAACAAAAATATATGAATAAAAATAAATTTTTGTGTGTAAAACAGGAATTTATTTATAAACAAACAAAACGTAATGAAAATGTAATTAATCATTAGAATTCAAAAACATTTTTGAAATTATTAATTAAAAAAAGAAAAATACATCTACACAGGTATTACAATATAATTGGAATACTTTTATTACTTACATTATAATTACACATATTATACATAAAAAATTATAATTATTAATTACTATTCACACAAAATACAAAAGAAAAAACTATTATTACTTTTGCATGCATGCATGTATTCCGAATATTTATTTTAACAAACATTTAATATATTTCTTTTATTAGTTGAATACCAGGCGTCATATTATTAGATTAATATTATTTACCATGAATCGAGTTGAATTTAAAAACTGTTGAACCTATTGATTTTTAAACTTGACTTGAATGTTAAATACATATTTTGTTTTAATTCGATCTATTATGATCTAAAGTTTTCGATGATGATAAATATTTTGCCTATTTGCATTATCCCAGTGAATAATTTAAAAAAGATGCATTCAAGTCATTCTTAAAATTTAGGTAAGTTAATTCTACATAGAATTCATTCTTTCAAAGCTCTGGCCACTGTTACAACAACAACATTAACTATTATTCGCAAACGGGACAATCCCACTTAAGATACATTTTTTACAATAAAAATAACGTTATTTACCATAAAGGATTTTCACTCTTTAAACTACCACAGAGATATCATGATCTACATCGACATACCCTGACATCATACAGAAACCAGGGGTCCAGGGAATTACCGCTAACTTTACTATATCGAAATTGAGCTAAAAAGCAGAGTAAATAATTTTTGCACTCGTGAATATTATCTTATTTATTTCGCTCGTTATACAGCTCATTTTCACGAGAATTATTTTTAAACTCGCGAGAAGTATTTTTATTTCAACTCTTAATTTTTTATGTTCACTTCATGAGCGATATCTATGTATTTTGATTTTTTTAATTCATCTCACGAGAGATATCAAAATTAATAGAATTTGAGTAAAACTCACATACAAAAAATGTGTGCGGCAAAACCGGTTTTACGGCGGTGTAAAAAACAAAAAAATTATGAAATAAAATGTGTATGTGTGTGAGGTCGTAAAAAACGAAAAAAGATGAGCGTGTGTGTACATGCTTTATTATACAATATTATAAAACTCCCGATAAATTCATTTGTACTTGTTAATAAGAGAAATGTATTTTCCGCTCGTGAGATATTCACAATAAAGTAAATAATTTATTTCGCTCGAATTAATATCTCTCTAGAGAGAAATCAATTTGAACGCTCTCCTTACTCTGCTAAAAAGTTCTATATTTGTTCTTCGTTATAGAATCCCCTCATTAAAAAAAGAAAAATTACGATAAATTTTACTCGATCACTATAATTCGGCCCCATTTTGGTAGCTTTAATGCTTAGCTTACAACAAGTATTTGTCTGTTCCTCCTAATATACCATGTAGTTACTTTAAGTCAAGTCTCGGAACTATAAAGTCTTGCCATTTCGATCACGATCTCATTGCTTTGAATATTAAAGTGTCCTGATACTTAGCACATCTTAAAAACATGTATGCAGTTCATTTGAGTGTTGCTTATCTGGTGATTTCAGCCTTATTAATGACATTATTCAATTCTGCATTTTAATTACGTTTCTGCATTCAGTTACGCAATGATCTAGAAAAGCTATTCCAATAAAAAACTTAATTGTAAGAAAAAGAAATTCCTTTTCATTTCAATGATTTGCGATTATGTGTATTTTGCATTACGATCGTACTTATGTTTTTGTAAGTTGTTGTTATATTGACGGAGCTTCGAATCGAAATGCAGAATATCAAATTTCCTAAACGGAGAAAATTTCAATTTGAATTTAAATTCAGAATGGGAGCGATTGATTCCGAGGGTTTTTAAAACATATATTGATCTTCAAGAATATCTTAACGTGAAAGACGTTAGAAAGTCGGTAGGACCTTTGGGGGACACGTTCTAAAAAATACACACCAGTACCTGATTCCAACTTGTATCCGTCAGAAAACATAGTACAGTTTTTCAAACCTAAACCATTCCTGCAAGGGTGTTACCCTGTACACAATTGTTTAAAGGATTCTTATAAGACATCCTTCATAAAATCGGCAAATCAATAAAGATAAAAATTTCGTAGAATTCGGTCCGAGTATAATCTTTTATTTGTTTCTTATAAAAAAAGAGTAGCTCAAGACCTAAAAATAAATGTAAAATCAAATGAAGTAAATCTATTAAATTCTGTTTAAAATATTTTTTCGGCAACACTTACTCGTAGGCCTATTCGGAAATACATCATTTAAACTGTATCAGAAAAGACCTACATGCATGCATGAACTATGTAACAACACATAATTCAACCTACATGAATATATATAAAAAATGCATAATACATAATTAATAATATAATAATGATCATTCATTAAAAAAATCTAAATGTAATTTTAAGTGATTTGAATAAAATCGAAAAAAACACATTTTTCATCTTAATAATGAAAAAATAATATAAAATACGTATTTTTATTTATTGATGTTTTAAAAGACAACTTATTTGTTTATCTTAAAATATTAATTATTGTTTTTTAATAAAAAATTTAATATTTAATTTTAAATAATAAAAAAAAAAATAAAATTTTTAAACAACAATTGGTAAAACAAAAATTGAATGTGGAAATTATAAAAAAAGACTGGTATACAAAAACCAAAATTGGACCTAAGAGATCTGGTAATGAGTTAAGCAAAAATAAATAAAAAAAACATACAAAACTAAATTTTTAAAAGGCGTTTAATAAAATAATAAAAAAACATTAAATAAATGTTATATATTTAAAAGCAGTTTTTATTTCTTTAATAAGGTTTGTTGAGGTTTTAAACCCTATGGAAGCATTTTTTAATCATTGAGAACTTAAGAACAACATCGAAGATAAATTTAAACAATTTAACACCGTGCAACAATCATTTTCACACATGAAAAAATCTATGTGTACAGGAAACCATTAGTAATAACTCTATGTACTCACTTTTTCATAATCAGATCTTATGCTCCTATAAAAGGACTTTAAAGTTTGAAGCACATACGATTTGAAAATATGGAACGTCAAATTTATATACAAAATTTAGTATTAATATTAATATCAAGTGAAGATGAGAACCTCTGCTTCAAAATAATATTATTTAATTCAATTCATCAGAATTAAAAAAGAAATGGAAGCTTAAAGAAAATTTGTCACAAAAAAAGTAGTTAAAAATTAAAATGTGACATTTTTTTAAATTTAATTTCTTTTTCGATTTTTTGTCTAAGTGAGTCAAATGAATAATAGATGTAAATAGAATGTACAGATTCCCAGCTTTCATTTGATACAAATATTAGCATCTTACAGTATGTATAACTATTTAATATATTAGTTTGTAATTGTAAGTCCTTTAAACTTTGAAGCCCTTTTATAAGGACATAAGAGCTGATTATATAAATCGGAGTACGCTGAATTGTTATAAAGGAAATATAGTTTCACATGCGTATCAACTTTTCTATGTGTGAACGCTTTTTTTCAAAATTATTGCACGGTCGAATATTTATAGAAATTTACATTTTATAAATTTTGAAAGATAATAAGCAAATAATGGCCCGCCCAATTTAGAAAATGTGTCGCAGAGTGATTTGCATATATACAAATCATATTTGTTTTGAATTATATCACGATATCATTATTAATTCATGAGTTATTTAGGGTTAAGTGATTTTGGAAGTGGACTTTATATGGGAGCTATGGTCAATTATAGACCGATCCGAAAAATATTTTACAGAATTATTTGTATATCGAGGGACTATATTCAATAGTCTCTATCTGTCATTTTCATGAAAATAAGATTTTGATGGCAAAATATCCAGCAAACTATCCCGCATCAGTGGCATAAATTACAAAAGAAAAAATTATTTTTTGGCAATTTTATAGCAATTTGTAAATTTCTCCTTCTTATAAAAAGAAAAATTCTGAATGCAAAACTCTCTATCTTATCCAAAAATTGCTTCAAACTCTATTATTTAGGATAATTTTCTATTGCAAAACAAGTGTTTTTACTAATTTGGACATGCTGAACACAAATCCGCAAAAATATTTGAAATCGGTTTAATAGTTTTCGAGATATCGCTCATTATGATAATAATTTGATTCATTATATTGCCCTGTTTAACCATATAACATTGCTTTTGGACCAAAACCTTATAATCTGTTGCTTTTTCAACAATTTGGTTTATATTACTTCATTAAATTGCATAAAATATAATATTTATTGATATTAAAATAAATAAAAAATTTATATTTCTATGAAAAAAGCTCTATCTGATATAAATTTGTGAATAATTCTGCAAATAATGCAAAACTTTAAATTATTTTTATATAACGATTTAGAATATGGTCTTAAAATATATTGTTGAACTAGCTAAATAAACAGTTTTTTTGCTCTCCTGAAAACTTGTGTTATTTTAGATAGATACTATTGAATATAGTCCCTCGATATACCTACTTAACATTTTCTTGTTTAATTTTATTCCGATATCAAAAAATAATGAGTTATTTATCATTAAGTGATTTTCAGAAGAGGGGTTTATATGGGAGCTATGACCAATTATGGTCCGATATTGAAAAAAAACTTTCACAGAATGATTTGTTTTGTGCAGACCAGTACAGTCAAATTTTATCCCGATATCATTATTAATGCATGAGTTATTTAGGAGTTATGAATAATGGAATTCCGTGGTCTATATATGTATGTAGGTGTAAAATTTTGTAGTAAAAACGATATTCTATAGGAATTTATTAACAATAAATCTATTTTCCGGAATTATGTAAATTTGTATGGGTTCTATATGAAATTTTGAACCTATTCTAATAATTTTCCCTGGAAGAAAGAAACGACTTTTCAGAAGATTTCTTCATAGCTGCTATAGTTTCTAACAAAAAAAACGTAATATTTTCATGGGTTGTTTTTTTCACATCTCTGTTATTTATGGACCGAGTTTGTTGATTTTTAAATAGGAAACTTCTCGAAAGCGTGTATGATAGAATTACTAAAGTTTTGGATCCCGAAGATGTCTATATACCCTATAGGGTCGTAAGAAAATTAATTTCAATAAAAATACAAAATGTCTAAAAGAAAGTACTATTTTATTTATTGTTTAAAAAATTTCATTTATCCATGCCTGCCAACGAAACCAGAAAACATATGTTACAAAAAAAAAACACAAAACGTCAAGCGAAAGAGAACGAAAAAAAAACAAATTCCATCAACACAACCACCAACAAACTCTAGATTGTTATGGAATGAAGGCAGAATTAATTTAACGTTAATAAAAATTTTAAGTCGGAGGCAAATATACACAAAAATCATTTGATAATTTTAAATAGTTTCAACAAAACAGCTGAAAGCAACAGAAGCGCACAGAAGTAAATTGAGAAAAAAAATATAATTAAATAAACATTTTTGTGAATAAGAAAAAACAAACGACGCCCCAACCCGCCCCTTGAAAAAAGGGGTATATAAAAAAAGTGTGATTTCGCAGAAAAAAAGTGAGAAGAGAGAACAAATGTCATTACTTTGTTAAAAGAGAATTTTAACAAATCGTGATTTCTATCAGAAAAGTCAAGCCAGACAATCATCATTTACTATTATTAAGTTTTACTCTACTAGAGTAGTGTAAGAACAAATTGATTATTATTTATAGTTGTTAAAGTGTTAATCGCAGTAACTAATAGTGTATTTAATGTAATTGTAGTGAAAATAGTTTTTTCGATAAAAAAGGCAAAATTCAAGCATTATGTTAAACAGCTGTTGTTAATATACAAAAAAGCACATATCTAGTATAGAATTATTATTAATGTGTTCCCAATTAAAAAACTGTTCCTAGATATTGGTTATCCTAACACCGGGACAAGTAATATATATTCCCAAACATTATACTAATAAAATCATAAAAGAAACATCATTCTATTATAGAAAATAAAATACGAAATCTATTCTATATGTAGGTACAATAAAGAAACAAAAACTCAATAGAACCAAAAACGTTTAATAAGAAGGTCGTTTATATACCTCATCGCTCATAGAATCAAACGGTCGGTTAGAGTGTAAAGACGTCGTTGTTATCGTCCGTCTGCAACAATTTGCTTTGTTTTTTATTTTATTATAAAATAGTTTTTCTTTTGTAGGCTGGAGAAAATAGAATAAAAATAAAAAAATAAAATTCAATTAAAAAAGTTTTTATTACATCTCACTCCAAAAAAAAAAAAAAAAAAAAAAAACAGCAGCACCAGAGACCAAACAACCTTTTTAAGGTTGAATCATTGATTTAAATTTTAAACGTCCATAAAACACAAAAAGCCTCAAGATGCGGTTATTTCCAGTGCGTTACTCCAAAATACCAAAAATGCTCGACATTTACTCACAGTTTAATCCATCACCGCTCTCTATAAAACAATTTATGGATTTTGGTGAGTATTTATTTAGGTTTTATTAAAATTTTTTTTCCTATTTATTTATTACGTTTTTAGTTTTGTTTTTATATTTATATAAAACTAAGTATTTATTTTTTGTTGTAGATTATTAGATTTGTTGAAGTTGTTTATTTTGTTTAGTAAATTGATAATACAAAGGTCTTATATAAAAACATGTACCCTACTTAAAGTATTCTATTTAAATAATTGAAATATCCTCATATTCAAAAATTATTTGGAGCAAATTTTTATAGTACAATTAAACTGTTAATAAGTTTACTTTAAAATATCTGCCTCATTACTTGTCTCGTTTGTCATATCACTTGAGAAAATGACAAATTTGTTGTGCGACTGACTGCTAGTCTGTCAGTTATTCCCTCAATTTATTTCATCTACTTAATAAATGCTTTTTTTTACACAAAATGTACAACAACATAGGTATAAAATTAATGTTGAATTAATAAAATGAAAATTTTGTTGGATGTCTGTCTGCTTTTCCATGAATATTAAATTAACATTATATATTTTTGTACCTATAAGAGCCAATCTTTAGGTGTACGATTAGCAATTAGTTAACTTTTATGTTAGTTTAAGTGCTCAATGGAAATAGTTTAAACTTGGGGAAATGGTTTTAACTAGCGGGAATCAGTCCTGGCAGTCTACTAGATTTTAGGAAGAGAATTAGTAATTTCTTGAACTGGCTTATAAAGGGAGACTCAGATACTCTCACAATTTTTTCTTAGGGAATCGATTCGTTAAAACTTCCAGGTTAAAACTCCTTGGGAATTGGGCTGTTTTTATTCCACTCTCCTCTATACTTTTGTCCTTTTTAGTTTTCCAAATGTTTTATTTCTCTCTCTGGATCTTCACACTTTACGATGCGAATCACAATGGACCTTATGGTCTCTGAGTGGAGTTGTTTCTTTCTAAAGCATCTGGTTAACGCAAGAATGTCTTTCAAAGTCTTTTGACTTCTATCTACCATACGATACCCTTTTGAATTTAAATTCTTGTTTAGTTTGAGAACAATCTTCATGGAATAATGTCTCTAAATATTGGTCTTTAAACTTTTTTCGCTGGCCAATAAATTATTTAAATGCAATATTCAAATTTTGAATCCGACTGAAAAGATTTTAGTATATTATTCTTTAAAATCGTTATATTTATATTTTTAATGGAATTAGAATTTGTATAAAATAGTTGAAAATTTGTTACTTCAATTTGTAAGGAATTGAATTTAAACAAAATTTAACAACTCAGAAGGAATTTAACTAACATCCGATAAGGTATTAATATAGCGAGAGTTAAGTCTATACATACTAAAGTCTTTTTCAATGAATTTTGAACTTTTTTTCATATTTCTTTAAGTAACTTCCCCTCACTTCACATCATTTTTCATATAAAAAATATAAATAAATATTTTATATTCTTTATATAAGTATAAAATTTATCGAAAATTTTTCTAAAAATAAAAAATTCCAAAGCCAATTAATATAAAATTAAATATTTATGTAAAAATATATTTATTTACAAAATTTACAGTAAAAATTTTATTTTTTTTAACCAGTTTTCTAATTTTAGTATTGATGTCATTTGTTTATATAATATATTTATTATATAATAAGAAATTGTTTTCATTTAAATAATTAATAGCGGAACTGTTGTATATTATAACAAAATTGCTCAATGTATTAAATTCCAAAATTAATTGACAGTTTTTCCCATTAATTTTTGTGGGAGTTAATTTTCCTATTTCAATTATAAAAACCATAATAAATTTAATTTTTCTTATTATTTTGCTAAATATTCATTACAATATTTTAATATTATTATTATTATCAATATTTCACAATAAGAAATGGTGTAACTGATAATTTATGTGTTTTGTAATAAATATACACTGAGGGTTGTAGTATTTTGTTTGCTGTTTCATTAAACAAATACTAGTATCATTGTAACAATTATTATTATTATTATTATTTACGACTTTTTATTTCACTCAGTAACAAACTGTTAATTTTTTCTAGTTTTTTTGTTTGTTTTGTTTTTTAATTGTTATTGGTTATGATGTAATATTTATTAATTTGTAAAGTGTTATAATCATTTTATTTGTTTAGGTATCATATTGAAATATTTATATTATTTTTTTTTTTGCTATTGCAGTCAATATCCTTCTAATCAGTGTTTGTGTTATTTTGTTTTGGTATAAACTAAAGACCAACGACTTATCAGTTGTTTTTTTAAGACCTTATTTTATCACCTGCTTTACTAGACCTAAATAAATAAATGTAAAAACATTGTTTTCTGTTAAGTAAAAAAATATTAACACGTTTTACAAAATAACAAAGACTGCAAAACAATAACTGTACTACTATTTTCATTAAAAAGGTAACAATTGACAACAGGTTTACAATTTTGTAAAGAAACTCATCAATTCCTTAAATGTCTGGACGGTACAGTTTATTATTTTGTAAAAAAAATATTATAAAAAGTAAAATTGTACATAGCATTCTAGTTTCATAACAATACTACAATATTATAAAGTATTTATTAAAAAAGATTTAATTAATTCGTTTTATTTAATATGCATAGAATAATTATAATGTTCTAGGTTTTTTTTAAGATGCTTTTTAGCTTTATCAATGACTATAGTAAATTGCTTAGAATTTAGATACATATTTATTTTATTATACGCAGTATTAACTGATAAACTAATCATTTATCTTGTTCATTCATATCTTGTTTATCTAATAAAATAACATCATCTGCTGAATAACCCTTTTTATATAAGTTTGCCACTTAACAATTGCATGCTATAATTTGCTTTAAAAACAAAGAAGTATTATAAAAAAGGATATTTTTCTATATGTTAGTATTAACAGACATTTGCTAAGATTATTGTGATATACAATATAAATCTCTATTGTTTTATTATATTCTTTTGTTTTATAAAGCACACAGTTAGTTGAGTAAATATGGATATAATATTTTAAATGAATATACATATATGAAAGAATACAGTAAGACAAAATTAAGGAGCAACATCATTGAGTTTTATTTGTAAATTTAGAAAATAATATTGCACTGTTATCTGGTGTCGAAATATTTAACTTTGAATTTTCATATTTAATATTGATTCTTCACATAATGTTTGCCATATTCGGACTGATGGAACTGGATTAAATTTCAATTACAAATTTTGAACCTCATTCGCAAATTAATGGAGGAAGTATAATAAAAGTTTCTTAATAGTTTTTGATATTCATTTTACAGCCGATAAACTGGTTGCTTTGTCATTATGAACTGGTTACCTATTGATCGAATAGCTCAAGAAGTTGATCTCAACTCTGTAATTAGACTCATGGACAATGGAGTATGGTATATAAATCACGTCGGACATACGGCCATTCTAAGTAGCCGGAGTAACTATTAGATAATATTGATTATTGCATCTCAAAACCATTAATTGACAGATACTTTTCTGTGTCAAAGCAGTAGAAACTAAATGACATGGAAACGATCTTCCGTGATGGGTTGTAAGGATTTGCACTTGTTGCTCTAAAACAAAGTATGGCGTAAGTTTAATTATCAGCCATAGAGCAGGCTACAAATTGTCTTAAGTTCTATCGGGTATACGGAGTTGATGTCCGAATCAATGTTGTTTACACAACATAAAACTTGGTTCTAGAATGACTGACATTTCTTAACGAGAATGTTACACATTTCGTTATAGTATTGCACTGGATTCCAGGTCATCAGCGGATAGTTGCTTTGTGGACTCTCTTGCAGAAAGTAGAACTTAACTAACAAGGGAATGGCGAAAATCATGTGCTCGGCATTCAACTTATTACGATCACAAGCCTAGTTAAACTTTCCGAGAGCTCAGTTATTCCCTGGGAAAAAAACGTTTAGTTAATACAGCTGTCTCTTAGTTGACAATCTTTGGACGGCTTAGACTTGGGCTGTTCTTGAACGAATATCCTATTGTAATGGGAACGACGAAATATAGTTGCAGTGGTTACTGGGCATTGACACTTTGGGCTTCATGCTAGAAGTTTGAATCTCTATAGAAATGAGTTCTGCAGGAGCTGTCATGATAAAGAGGAAGAAGAGGATGTCACTCACTTTGTCTGTCACAACCCGGACCTAGCAGATTAAAGTTTTAGCTCTTAACGATACGGAAAATATAGGTCGAAGTGCACTAATAAGCAGACACTTTCTTTACAGTTATCACAGAACGATTAAGGTGATGAAACACTTGTGTCCCCTGTATTGGAAACATGTGGACAACCTGCTCACCTAATCTAACCTACAAATAAGTCTCAGGCTAATTCGAATCAATCTTTATTGGGCCGGATTGTGGAAGATGAGAACAACAACTTTGCATAAGACTGGATTTGAGAAAGTTTGTCTCTTGACATTTAGTCCGAACACTACGTTAGTCCAAACACTACTAGATTTTATAGATTCGCTCACAATTAACTGTTATTTTTTGGCCATATGATCTTAACCACTCTGCATGTGACATCTGTGGTCTATCTCGTTTATCTGGAATCGAAAAATCCTTTCTGATTTCAAGTTTTACAGTACCATATCAGTGATATTCGAACAAATCAATTATCCTTCTATTCTGCGATCGACATATTTAAATTCCATGATAGTTTAAGATCACAATCCTTTGACTATCCTTAAGTAAAAATTCCCATACAAATTTCTTCCTATAAATGGCGCGAAATTAAAATTTAGTACATATAAATTTTGTTCCACCCTTTATATTGTAGACGTAATATTCTAGATGTTGGATGAATGTATGAGTGAATCTGTTTTGTCATTTTCAATAACAAACGTCTTTATACAACAAAGTTGTTTGTTTGAATATAAAATGGTATATGTATATGGATCTGTGTGTATATATACATATATATGTACATATATGAAGCTTGTTTGCTTTCTGTTTATTTTTGATTTGTTTTTTTTATTATTTTCTCTCTTTGTTATTATTAAAGCGGAAGCTTTATTTAACTGTTTGTACAATCATCATCATGCATACATTCGTAAACAGAATAAAAACGTTGTTTTTAAACTAATAATGAATTGAATTTTGAGTAGGACAAACGACAGAAGAGAGTGATAGAGAGTGGGTGAGACAAATCTCATTTACTTTCTGACATTTCACTTGTTCATATTGACAATATTACTAAAATGTAATTTTATATTATTGTATGAATGTACAATAATTTATAACACTTTATAAACATTTATTTGATCACGTATCAGTCAGTCAAACTGCAGCTGTAATTTGTATATTTGTTACATTTTGCAAAAGGTCTTAACTAACAAATCGTATAATCCAAATAGAATTATTAAATTAAAGAAACTTACTTAATTCTAGCATGTTATTTATTATTATTTTTTATTAAAATGTAAGTTAGGACCTTTTACCTTTAAGCTTACGCTACACTCTCTACTCAAGCATGCACCATGTGGCATCGTTTCAACTAGAATATGTTTAGTAGAGTCAAGGACGTTTCAAAGACAAACACATTTTTCCGCACTCACCAGGAAATTTCCATTGTATCTACAACACTCTCTTCTAACAGTAATGTTTTCCTTCGTTCAAAATTAAAAAGGACAAAACAACCCTCTTTTTATGTTTATTATTAGCCAGGAGTAGGTATTGTATTTATTAATTTGAGGCACAATGTCGAAAGAAGGACTAATGTTATGTTTATGCTTAAAGTAACACTAAATTTATTTCGTAGTATAAAATCATCAAAGTTGAAATTTAACTTTGCAAAGTTCTTCACTGAAAAGGTGTAAAAGATGTTAAAATATTCATGGAGTCTGTCACTTTGTTTGGTAATGGTAGTGAGAAAAAAATGCTTCCTCAGTTTACTTACATTTCAGTGAAGCTGGAGGTCCACACTATGCGTTTTCCCGTCAAAGCATTGCGTGCTTTTCATACCTTCTTCGCATTCTACACTCCAAGTTACATACGACGCTTATAAAAGTAGAAAGCAAATCTACTTAAGCATTCTACGCGTCAAAGCATTTTATGCTTTTGTATTTGTAACTTGCAGCATACAAATACATTGATTCTACTTTTTGGAGAGGCTTAGTATGCCAGAAAGCGTAGAACGCGTGGTGTGGACCTCCAGAGGTTAACGGTTCCAAGCATTGAAAGCAATTCCCTAACTTTATCTACTAGATCAATTTTGGATCTGAGATATCAGAGCTTCCTCGTTCTGAAATCTGTTGTAGTTATAGCCATAGTTCGCTGATCACCATTTGATTCATTCGCTAATGATAATTGATCGGTGGGTCGACATCTTGGACATTTGCTCGATGTGGATCATCCTGCAAATTATCTTGATTATGATCATGTGGCTGCAGCGTCTGGCTTTCAATTACCTGTCATCCCAATTTTTCATGAACTTGTTGGTGATTTTTGGTCACGAATGGATTGAACAATTAGCCTTCACTGCAAAAATTGAGACTACTCAGCATATGCATGTAAAGAGTACTCCTCAAGGGGCTAGGACTGGTCCAAAACTAATCGAAATATATGTTAAAAACATTCTAAATTTTATGTTGTGATATCCTAGGCGAGGACCATGCAATCCTTCCAAGCAAACTAATCCAAAAACTACTCCCTTCCTAAAATTATGTAATACAGGTTATGGACAATGTTGTTTTCAATAAATCACTGCATTACATAGGACTACTATACGGATCATGCACTCCAATAATATTTACAAGGGATAGTTTGTGGATTAGCTAAATGAAAAATGTACTTCAATCATTTTTGCGAGGTTTGTTTCTAGATTATTCTCATAGCATCCGGACTTTAACAGCATCCATCAAGAAAAAAGGCTAAAGAGGTGAAATCGTAGTTCTGAGGCGATCAGTTGACTTCAATGGTTAAAACCACGATTACCAGACTTGATTTCTGTTGAAACCAAAGCTTATCCTAGTTTATATCTTTGTTATCATGGCTCAGTAGCGTTCAAGTTGTTGAGATCGATGCAAGTCGATGTTTTTGGATTAAGTCACTCGCTAATTTATACCGTGCGACAACGTGATCCATGAGTGTTGTTCGCTAGCACATTAGTCCCAGAAACTTTTTGCACAAGCTTTGTTTCGACCAAATCTATATTTTAATAAACGCACAATTTGGAAATAAGCTTCTCATTCTCAAACTCAAATGACTGATGTCGAATAGAAAAAATCTATAAGTTTCAAAATAACTTTTGATTTAAAAAGTTCATTATCTTGAGAAAACTTCGTTGTTGTTCTGAACCATTCGAAAATACCGCCA
Organism: Lucilia sericata; assembly: GCF_015586225.1. Classification (NCBI taxonomy): domain Eukaryota; kingdom Metazoa; phylum Arthropoda; class Insecta; order Diptera; family Calliphoridae; genus Lucilia; species Lucilia sericata. The sequence continues at coordinate 151,930 of NW_023994583.1, read as the reverse complement.
TTGTGTGCCGCTGATGGATGATACATTAGTACGATAACAGGACGTCGATAATTTACGCCATTAGTGACTGATACTATTATCACTCAGATGGATAAGGAACTACTTCTTATTATAAGAACTTTATTATCTTTGATTTCCGGTCATCATATGGCAATGATAGATGAAACTTTTTATATGATTTCAGTAAAAGGAGGCCAAGTATAGATAAGTATTAAGTTGGGTCTGAAACATTAGTACGATAACAGGACGTCGATAATTTACTCCATTCGTGACTGATACTATTATCACTCAGATGGATAAGGAAATACTCCTTATTGTAAGAACTTTATTATCTTTGATTTCCGGTCATCATATGGCAGTAATAGATGAAACGTTTAGATGTTTTAAATCAGTATCACCATAGACAGTTTTGTCAGATTCACTGGGAGTTAAGGAGTATGCCTCTGAATCCCTTTGGAAATTCTTGGTTTTCCGTATTACTCTTCAATTATTAGTGTTCTTCTATTTCGGATTTGTATACAATAAATTATGAAATTACAGCAAATTACACTGAGTATTTGATAGACTATTTATAAATAATAAATAGACCAGAGGTTTTTGGAAAATCAAAAAATTCATCAATCAATTATTGTTAAGCAAAAACACCTATTACAAGTAACACCTATTAATAGAATAGACTTTATGATTTTCTTTTATCTATATATTTTCCATTTGGTCTACTTACTACTATCTATAAACTACCAATACGACAAATCCACTTTAATAAATTGAATTCCATTCATTTCTATTAAAATCATTTTCTTTCACTTGTTTAATATCGTTAACGCACACAAACTTATGTTTTATTTATTATTTAGTACTTATATAAAATACATAAATGTATTTTATGTATTTACCGGCCGGTTGAGACATATTTTGTCATCATTAATTTATAAAAAAATTGTTTGTATTATTTTTTTACAAGTACATACAAGTTTTAGTCATGAAATACATAAATATATTAAAAGAAGATGTTCTCTATTAACTACGTCAGCCAATGATTTTCGTTTTTTTTTTTTGCGTTCCATATTAATTTTGTTTTTGTTTCTTGAACTTAGCGCGTGTTATTTAATATTAAAAAAACTTAACGAGAGTTGTGTGATAAGTCTTTAGTAAATGATGTATAAGACTTATGTTTTCTTAGAAATTAAAATAACTTTAAAACTTAAAAGTTGTGTTTGATTTCAACTCTAATTTATTTAATTTCTATTAAGGCAAAATCAAAAGATTTAACTCTTAACGAGCATAAACATCTTGTATAACCCAAACAACCCTCGTAATTATTTATCAATAATAGATACAAATTATTTCATAATTTTCTTTCACCATATATAAATTTGTCTATAAATAAATTTGGAATAAATTTTGAGGTAAATTTTCCATTTCTTATATAGAATAGAATTGGCGAAAGCCTGCCGTTGTGCTTACACCCCCATATATGAAATACTTCTCAATACATATAAACAATTAAATTTCGGAAGACACACATATTGAAAGATCCAGTTTATGGTACGAGTACAATGTCCAAGGTCCAGTATTTATTGTTTTCACAATATGCATGCGTCAAAGTACTTTGTTTTTTTTTTTTTTTTTTGGCAATTTACGTACTATGGAATGTGTATGATATTCATTGAAATTCATATTTGCCTCCATCATGTGATGAAGATATATTTTTGTGTCATTACATTTTCTTTTATATTTGGAAATATGTGATTTTATTTGGTTGTGAAATTACTTTTTAAGGAAATATATTGTGTATTTGACATTCCTTAAAGATTTTAATAATGCTATCTCAAAAAGACTAAATTAGATTTAGGTGACACTAGTCCATTAGTAAACCATGACAAGTGAGGTTTGTCTGTGAACTCTGATATAGTTTTCGCAGTGACTATCGAACTCAAATGCAACCTATCATATCCATAACTTCATATAATAAAGGACTATGTGAAATAAATCTTTCAGAAACTACAGATATTCTGATAGACAACACCCCGAACTCTCCTCTATCCAACGATGTCAAACTCTAGGAACTTTGAGTTCAGAGTCGGAAAGACCAACTACCAAGAGCAAGACTAAGAGCAGTACTGTCACTCATCCTATTTAAAATACATAACTCTCAGACTCTAAAATTTTTTTGATATACGACAACTCGAACTCTACTCTACTTAACGAATTCTAACGCTGGATTGTCATTATTTAGTTCAGAGTCCGGAATACGAACAACCGCGAAAGGAGGAATATTCTTCTTGCCACACTCCCTGAACCATCCCATGGTGTCCCAATACCTGGTCACCATCGTTGTACATTTTCACTTTTTGAATAAATGAAGTAAGGATTAAAAACAACATCTCGATGTATCTTACGGCAATTGGTCGCTTTCTGCTTAATTATGGAACACTTTTTAATGTACCATAGAATGGATTAAGAATTACAAACCGCACAAACAATGCACTCCTAATCGCAACATGATATGTCAATATGACAAATGTGGATCCGACACATCTGATAAAACATTCGGTATTATATTGGAGACATCCAGGACGTCATCCCATCTGACGTCGACCGATTCTCTATAATTAACGTACAGAAGACAATGCACAGAACGGTCACAGAAGCTATAATAACTACGGGTGCCATAAAGTCCTAAACGAACACCCATCCACGATTTCGAATAGTAAAAGCTAATTACCCAGACCATGCTGTTCAATACTTGTATAGCTAAGAGCTGTTTGGAACATTTTCAACTGCTACCAAGAATAAATTGTTTCAGGTACTCTTAACTTGGTCGTCTCGCATCAATATCAATTGATCATCGATTTCTCTAGCACTACAGAACCAAAAAAACTGGTTTTGATGATCTGGAGTGAAATACATACATGAACAAGTAGAAGCTTTGGTTTTAGTAATATGGTGCATCATTTCATACAGTTTATCGATCAATCAGTAATCTTGACTTTATCTAGAAACGACCAAACACTAAAGGCTAATATCATCTTAGCCATTTGTGAGATAAAATCAGAAAGTGGAAAGTGTTATTTTTTAAAGGATTTCGCTAAAATGCAGCACCTATCTCTAGTGATGTACACAAGTTCATAAGGCTGGCTTGCTAGTGATCAACACTTATGATGACGTTGTCATTGCCGACGAGATGCGAACTAAATTATGAAACTTAATCTAAGAAAACCCTCTTGCATTACAGAGTCATGATTAATGGCTTTATGATGATCTGGAATGAAAGATATGAATGATAGATATGGCTGAATAAGTATAAATTGTTCAGGACCAATGATTTAAGACCATACCCAGTGAAGTCTTTGTACGTTCAAAGTTATGAGTCGTCTAAGATAGTTTCGGACTGGTTATTGCCAGCTTTCTTTACTTGTGTCATTTAAAGTTTAAATTAAGTGACTGTTCCATCCTCATCGATATAGTAACGTTGTCGAATCCATAATCTGATCATATAATATTGAAGACTTTGTTTATTTAGTAACTTTCTATAAACAATTCATTTGATACATAATTAAGTTCAAAACAAATTGCATGTCTAATGTTATTTATTTTCTTTATAACAATTTCATTTCCGGTAAATGGTAATCTTTTTGCAGAATTCTAAATACTAGGTCGGATTTTATGAGTAATAAAAGATTTACAAGTGTAAAACTAAATATTTTTTTTTTTTGAAATATCTATTGTTCTTTTAGGTAATTGCTTCTTCTTCTAATATTAAACATGTAAATATTCCAAAAACAAAAATTATTTCTTGGATTCATTAAGATATACGAGTTTCCTTAAGTTCATTTAGAGGTTATGTGTTTGTTTTTTAATATTTTTGCTTTGTTTTTATTTGTTGTTTTTTTATCGTTTTTATTTGGGGTGTTTGGTTTGTTTTGATTTGTTGTAACACACACATGTGTGTTTTTGCATTTCTGATAAAACTTTTATAAAAAAAGTAAACATTGACACACTCTCTCATTCCCTTAACTCTCTTTACATTTGAGTACATTGGCCGTTTACAAGGTCAATAAAATATGTTTATATTTTTTAGTCATATTGTTGTTTTATTATTGATTTTTGTTTTGCTGTGTTATTGTTTTTATAAATATAATATTAATTTTATCATACACTTAGTAAAAATAACATAAATGTGTTATAATAAAAAATGTTGTAAAAATTCCTAGTAAAAATTTAATAATAAACAAAGGTAATTTTAATCAAAAACTTGATAATATTTATGAGTGTTTATGTTGATTGATAATTAAATTAGCCGAAGAAAATAACAAATGATTAGATATTAAACATTATCATATTGATCTAAAATTTGTCGGAAAATACTTGACAATCCAGAGAAATCTAGACACATTAATATAATTAAAAACGAAAAGACCTGTCATTTAATGTTGTTAATAAATAAATTTATTGAATTATATTTAATGATTAAGTAATAACGATAAGTATGGAATAAATGTAATTTGATTAATTTTTTTTATTAAATTTAATCATGAAATGGAAATGTATGAAAAAGAAAAGTTAAGGTTAGGTTTAGATGATTTTTCAGAATAAATATCAATAATTTTTCTATTTATCTAAGAAATTCGGATGAATTTGACAATAATAAACCTTTTAAGCAAAAACTTAAGGATCCATAACTGATTATTCCAAATATATTAATTGTAACATGCAATCCAATTAAATTGTACTTGAACAAAACATATGTATAAGAATATTTTTTATTAATTTATTCTTAAATAAAGTCTTGAATAAATTGAGGACGTAGTCAACCAGTCAATTAATTAATTATTAATTAAACCTTACAATGACCATATAATAATCATGTATACACGCTAGAAATACAAGGGAATAATAAACCGCTTAATCAAATGAAAAAAAAAACAGTCATGAATTAAAAAAAAGTTTAACAATATCATATTTATTGTAGATCTACAAGAGGATGACATCATTTTAGAAGGAATCGATTTAAGTTATCTGAACTATAGTCTTATGAAGTATTAAGTATATATGTAGCAGTGTAGTTTTTACTATAGTCTTGTCTATATTCTAGATCTATCTATAGATTAGACTATAGAGTCTAATCTATAGTCTATAATATGGTCCATAGTTTAGTCCTTAGTCTATATTATGGACATTCCCATTTTATAGTCAATAGTATGAACTATAGTTTAGTCTATGGTCTGGACTATATTATACTCAACAGTCTGAACTATATAGTTTGAAATATCGTGTAGTTTATAAACTATAATATACTTCAAACCCTGGATTATGGTCTAGGGCTTAGTCTAGATGATAGTTTAGTCCATATTCCAGTTTATGGTTTGGTATATAGTCTGAATTGTAATCTAATTTACAGTCCGCCTAAAGTCATGTCTGCAGTCTAGTCTATAATCTATTCTATAGGCTTTAGTCTTATCTATAGTTTGGACTATATCTAGTATAGTCTAGTCTATACTAGTCTGGACTATAGTATAGTCTACAGTAGTCTATAGTCTATATTATAGTTTAGTCTATAATCCTGACTATAATCAAAATTATAGTCTACAGACTGGGTTTCTATGTTATGGACTAATATTTAGTCTGTAGTCTATATAGTCTAGACTACGATCATGATTATTGTCTAGTAAATTGTCTCGAAAATGATCTACTCTATGGTATATAGTCTGAACTCTGTGACTATAGTCTGTGGTCTGTATTATAGTCTTGTTAATAGTTTTGACTATATTCCGGCCTATAGTTTACAGACTAGGTTATAGTTTAGTCTATGTTATGGAGAAATATCTAGTCTGTATCATGAACTATAGTCTAGTTTATAATCTTGATTATTGTCTATTAAATTTTCTCGATTATAGTCTAGTCTATGGTATGGACAAATGTCTAGTATTTAGTCTGATCTATAGTCTAATTATAGCCTGAACATAGTCTGGACTATAGTATAGTCTTTATTATACTACACTATAGTAGTCTATAGTCTATATTATAGTTTAGTCTATAATCCTGACTATAATCAGAATTATAGTCTACAGACTGGGTTATAGTCTAGTTTATATTATGGAATAATATCTAGTCTGTAGTCTATATAGTCTAGACTATAATCTTGATTATTGTCTCGAATATTCTATGGTCTATGGTATATAGTCTGAAATCTATGACTATAGTCTATGGTCTGTATTATAGTCGTGTTAATACATAGTTTTAACTATAGTCCGGCCTATAGTCTATGGACTTGGTTATAGTCTAGTCTATGTTATGGACTAATATCTAGTCCGTAGTATGAACTATAGTCTAGTTTATAATCGTGATTATTGTCTATTAAATTTTCTCGATTATAGTCTAGTCTATAGTATGGACAAATGTCTAGTATATAGTTTGATCTATAGTCTAATTATAGCCTGAACATAGTCTGAACTATAGTATGGTATGGACTAAAGTAAGTCTTGATTATATTCTTGTCAATAGTATAATTTCTTGTTGCAGTCCTGACTATAGTATTAAATACATATGTAATGTTGTTTTGGCTATAGTCTGGACTAGTCCAGTCTATAGGCTGGATTATAGTTTGAGATGTTATATACAGTCAAAACAATAGTCTAGTTTATATGCCAGAGAGTATAATATTGTTTATAGTCTGGACTATAGTCAAGTCTGTGATCTGGATTATAGTCCAGTTCAGATGTTGGGTATTAAAATACTCTTCGTTCAAAGTACATAATTTATAAAACTTTTAACTTTATCTTTCCTGTACAATTTTAAATTTCTTAGGAAAAACACCAGAAAGAATGAAAACCTAATGACCTCTAAAAATTTGTTTTTATGCAATATAGAAATTAGACAAAATGGCGGTGATCACTAAAATACAACTCATCATGATTTATGTGCATAAAATTAACTTTTCATAATTGCTAATAAATAAAATAAACATTAGATGCAAACAAAAAGAACTTTTTACGTTTTGCTATTGTATTTAAATATTTTAAATAGCAAGTGTCTGGAATTTTGAAAAAAATAATACAAAAACAAACTAAATTTAAATATGTTTATAAAAAAACAACAACGAAAACCAAAACAAGACCAAAGTACAAATCTAAACGTGTTTTTTTTTTTTAATGAAAGTTTTGCCATCTTAAAAAATTAGTAAATAAAAATAATACATATGTATGTATTTAATACCTATAAAAGTAAAAAACCTCACCAATACTTTTTTTTAACAATATATACTTAAGCATATATATGGGTGTATCTATATAATAGATAGATACATTCGCGTATTTAATTTTTTTATACCTTATGTATTAATAAACCAAAAATAAATAGAGCAAAAAAAGAACAACAACCACAGACACATACTTTGACAATACTTAACCTACACTTGTTTTTGTTTTGATTATTATTATTATTTTTTTCTTTTAAATATTTCAAAAGGCCTGTCCATTCTATAATATTTGTTATTGTTTTTCTTGTTTTCCTCACGCACACGCCCCCTTATCACTCTCATTTTATGGAATCTCCTATTCTAGAAATGTTAAGACGATTTTTTTATACTTTGCTATATGTTTATGTAAATCGTATGAGAGTAAATTGTTTCTGACTTGATTTTCTTTTGTTATAATTAATGTATAACAGCAGCAAAAGAAAAAATATCAAAACCAGATATTTCTGGTTATATTTTGTTTTTTTATTTTGGTTAAATAATTTTGCCAAGTCATTCATGTTGATGGATGAATGTTTGTGCAGAGTATATAACACACTTTATAAATTGTTCCCACAAACAGTGGGGTTTATTTATAACGAACAAATTAGACTATAATAAAAAAAATTATATTTAGATAAATGATCATAGTTGGGTTTCGTTAGATGCTGACAGGTACCAAAATAGAGAAGCACTAATAGTCATAATAAATCTATAATCTGGACAATAATCTAGTCTATAGTCTGGACTATAGTCTCGCCTATAATGTGTACAATATTTTAGTATATAGTCTGGACTATAGTCTGGCCTATAATCTGGACTATAATCTATATAGTATGGACTATAGTCTACTCTATAGTCTGGACACTATAGTATGGACTATAGTCTTCTCTATTGTCTAGTCTTCTTTATGTCTGGTCTATAGTCTGGACTATAGTCTAGTCTATAGTCTGGACTATAGTCTAGTCTATAGTCTGGACTATAGTCTAGTCTATAGTCTGGACTATAGTCTAGTCTATAGTCTGGACTAAGTCTAGTCTACAGTCTGAACTACAGTCTAGTCTATAGTGTGGACTATAGTCTAGTCTATAGTCTGGACTATAGTCAAGTCTATAGTCTGGACTATAGTCAAGAATATAGTCTGGAATATAGTCTGCACTAGACTTGACTATAGTCATGCCTATAGGATGGAGTATAGTCTAGTCTATATTGTGGAATCTAGTCTATAGTCTGGACAATATTCCAGTCTAAAGTCTGAACTATAGTTTAGTTTACAGTCTGGACTATAGTCTAGTCTAAAGTCTGGACTATAGTTTACTTTATAGTCTGGACTATAGTCTAGTCTATAGTCTAGATTATAGTCTAGTTTATAGTCTGGACTATACTCTAGTGTATAGTTTGGACTATAGTCTAGTCTATATTCTGGATAATATTCTAGTCTAAAGTCTGGACTATAGTTTATTCTGTAGTATGGATTTTTGTCTAGTTTATAAACTGGACTATGGTCTAGTTTGTAATCAAGGCTATAGGCTGTACTATAGTCTAATCTGTTTTTAAGAAAAGCACTTATTAACACCCACCAACAGTATGTCATTCAATCTACAACCTTTTCCACATGTCATATGACACAATGAGTTGGCAAATTCTCACGTATGTTTTTGGTTAAAAAATAATTAATAATGAACAGTTTATCCATTTTAAAAATAAATATTTCGATTTCTGACGTCATAGCACGAGTGCGTTTTCTTATTGAAATGCGCAATTTTTTTTTTTATCATAAGTTAATTGTACAGTTTTCACACACGTTGGTTAAAAAAAATAATGTTATTGTTTAGTTATACATATTTATATAAATAAATCATTTTTTTTTCTTTTATTCATTTCTGCACTTATTTTGTCTAGACGATATCATATCGTTGGCCCAATTTGTCTATCCTGTTTCAGCTGATAACTGAGTTATTGTTTGAAAAATCACACGCACATATTGAAAAACACGCTTAAAGTAGAGTGTGCTAATCAGCTTCATATTTGTTTTATTGTCTCGGCGAACATTTAGCGAATATAAATTTAATTAATAGAGTAAATAATAAATCATCATATGTTTGAACTAAATCTGACATTAGGAGACGTTTATTGTTTTATACACTTTATTGTTTATAAATTAAAATTATAGAACTGGTATTGAAAAAAAAGTGATAATGACAATACAATTTAAAGAAACAGGTTTCAAAAAAAAGAGGTTAAAGTTTGTGAAAACCAATTTTCGCCATATTCGAGTTAATTCAAGAGACCTTTATTTATATAATCATTATATCATCTGAAAGTCCTATCTAAGTTCTATCAGTGCCTATCTCTGTTCTAACTTGTTCCTTCTTGGGGATATCTTAACATTCGATTACAAGATAAATTAGAGAAGCACCTTTTACTCAGATTTTGAATGCTTAAGACTTACGTATGACTGTTTTAAATAAAATGTCCATTTAAATTAACGTAGGACCTAAACAAATATAAACAACAACAACAAAATATTAATTTATTTAAAATTGATAATTAAATTTTGTTTACTGTTCTATTTTTATATCAGCCTACGTCATTGCTAAATAATTATCTTAATAAATATCATTATAATTATAATTAAAATAAATATTTTGTTTTCTAATATTTTAAGGTCAAAATGCTTGCGAAAAGAAATCATTTATATTCTTACGTAAAGAACTTCCGGTACGTTTGGCGAATATAATGAAAGAGATTGCTCTACTGCCCGACAACCTGCTCAATACACGTTCCGTTAGTCAAGTTAGTTCGTGGTATGTAAAAAGTTTCGAAGATGTTTTGGAATTCGAAAAGGCAGATCCCACACATGAGAATCTACAAGAGTGAGTGCGAATAAAATTGAACAGAAAGTAATTAGAACTAAATAATAATAATAATATTTTTTTCTACTTTAACAGATTCTGTCGTTCATTGGAACACATACGAAATCGTCACAATGATGTGGTACAAACAATGGCGCAGGGCGTCATCGAAATGAAAGAAACTCAGGGCAACAATGTTGACTCATCGATGGAAACATCGATACAATACTTTTTGGATCGTCTCTATATGTCACGCATCAGCATACGCATGTTAATCAATCAGCATAGTAAGTGTTAAACTCTGAGAGACAAACTTTATGGAAACATTTATTTTATCTTTTTGTTATTTTCCAGCTCTTCTGTTTGGTCAATTTACCAGTGATCAAGGACGTCATATAGGTTGTTTGGATCCTGCCTGCCAATTATCAGCCGTTGTTGCTGATGCCTATGAAAATGCACGCTTTCTCTGCGATCAATATTATTTAACCAGTCCCGAGTTGGAAATTGTTGAACACGATCAGGTGTCTGGTGAACCATTGCCCATACGTACTGTTTATGTACCATCGCATTTATATCATATGCTTTTTGAATTGTTTAAAAATTCAATGCGTGCCGTTGTTGAGACGCATGATAATGAAAATTGTGATAAATTACCGCCCATTAAAGTGTTGATTGTGCGTGGTAAAGAAGATATTTGTGTAAAGGTGAGTAAAAGATTTTAGGATTTTGATTGATTAGTTGATATTAAGGAGATTTGATTGATTTAAAATATCAGTTAGTTGATTTATTTATAATATATAAACCATATACTTGTAATAAGATTACAAAACTCTGTAAATAAAAACCTTATATACTTCTTCATAGACGGAGATTAAGGAAAAATGTAAAAAAAAGTATTGACAAATCTAGTTCATATCCCAACTAAACTATCGAACGAAAGAATTTATTCTCCTGAAATTCATTTCGTATAGATCGGAGTTGTCCTTTTCGTTGTGAAAACTTCTACAAAAGTCGTGGTCGGTAACCACCGCTATTTTGTTCCACAGCTGAGCTCCCGGTATGTTATCTTGTGTAGATGATATGATCCTTGCAATTCTACAGGTGGCTTCAGTGGACCATCACACGTTGACTCTAATAAAGAAGTGTTCCTTATAAAAGTCAACTCCCACACCATTTCTCATTTTAGATACATGATTATAGATCTTATGTGAGCTTTCATGGAGGTTTGATTGCGTCTCATTTGGTTCATTAAAGATCGATACGTACTTGGTTATTTTGCATGCATCATACATAGTAGCAAACGTTTCACGGTTAAGTTTAAATAACTGTTAGTGGAACTTGATCCTATGATGTGCAAATCTTTAGCATGAGCGGGTAACATGACTGTGGCGTTTTTGGGTAAACACTGTCTTATTGTCTTCCTATAGTCACTTATGCTGGGAAAACTGAAATTGTGCACATGTCATCACGTGCTTTCTTCATTTTATTTCATTGTTAGAAAGTTTAGAAGTTAGCTCGGTGCTATCGTCGCCAGCACATCCATCCATTCATTCCCATCAATATTAATTATTCCCTTTCTACTTTCCTTTCTGACGAACTATAGAGAGTACCAATAATGAACAAACCATTATCTGACGATAATGAAACGCTTGAGATCTATACAGATAGATTCAAGACTTCAAAGTATGTGGAAAATGCCTCTTACATTCTTTCCATAATAAAAGTGTGTGTTTCAGGTCAATAATTTTGGGGTATTACAGGATATACAATAGACATATTCCAATTTCTACTGACATCTAACCTGCTATGTGATTTCTATCTGGTCAGATTAATATCGAATATAGATCATCTCCTGACGAGAATATTAATAATTTGAACCTAGAGTTGCTCTGGATGCCAGGTCAGATGTACTTGGGAAAACTGTTTCTTGTCTATACGAAAGGGAAATTGACGCATTATTTGGTGTAACACTTTCATATTGTAAATCTCTCATACAGTGGGTAATTTATGGCGTGCTCAGGACAGATGGTCATCCTTTAGTACTTGCTCAACCATGTTGCCCTGGTAAATATTTCAACAGGGCACGGTGAGCATGCAAGGAAAGTTGTCACAGTAGATACATAGAATAAACGTTCAATCGTTTCTCAGCCTCTGTTCTGTTTAGACAGGAATTGCACCAACTAGTTCTGTCGAATATTTGTACGGTAGACTTGTCATGTAGAGGCGCTATGGGCAGGTCGATGTACGATCTGTTTCGTTTAACATGGAACTTGTTCTTTGACACAATTGGGACGGCCTATATATCGGCAGTCCTTTAAAGTTGAAGTTTTAAATTATCTCCAATTCCAGATCAATTTGTTGTCATAAGAAAGGAAGACGAATAAGATTTTGACATTTATAAACTAAAATTATTTCCTTGTGAAAATCGTGAATAAAAGAGGAATTATGAAATATCATAAACAAATAAATTGAAGAATTGTAAGGTTTCTCCTAATTAGTGTTATTTTAATTAATTGCTTTTGTTATGTCAAAGTTCAGATATGAATTAGGAAATAGGAAATACACTTTAACCTTTTTTAATTCATAGACAAATTGTTTGTAACCTTGCCCTAAAAATATTAAACGATTTAGAATCACTTATTGAGACAACAAAGCAATATAAAGCCGTCAAACTAAATTACAAAAAATACTTTTTAATGAACAAATTTGTGGGTTCCAAAAAGTTTTTTAACAAAAATACAAACAAGTTTAAAAACTACAACTTATTTTAATTCTTTTCAGATCTCCGATCAAGGTGGCGGCATTCCCCGTTCCCAAAGCGATCAACTTTTTAAATACATGTACAGTACGGCTCCTCAGCCTTCAAAATCTGATCTACATACAGTACCTTTAGCCGGCTATGGCTATGGTTTACCCATATCACGTTTATATGCTCGCTATTTCCACGGTGATATTGTGCTTTTGTCCTGCGAAGGTTATGGCACAGAAGCTATTATTTATTTGAAGGTAAAATTTTTATAATAATTAAAATGTCGCAACAGGTTTTAACTTTTTTATTTTAACAGGCATTATCTGATGAAGCCAATGAATTGCTACCCATATTTAATAAGACCAGCTCGAAATTCTATCGTGCCACAGTACCCACCGGTGATTGGTCAAATCAGGTAAAGAGTTCGAAAAAGAAGCGGGACATTATACACGCCTCAATTTGAAATTGAAACAAATTTGAAAAGACAAACTGTGTTGCGAAATTTTAATTTGAAAAAAGAAAACAAAAAACCTTAAAATAGACTCCCACTTTTTTCTAGAAATTAATTTAACGAAAACAAAAAATTAAGTTTTAAAAAACTCTGTGTTGTTATATATTTTTTTATAATTTTATGTTTTTTAAGTATAAAAAAACTCTCCTTTGTTTTAAGTTGTTTTAATTTAATTATTTGGCGTTTTAGCTTTTTAAAACCAAACTTTTGTTTCTTTTATACGAGATGAGTTTTTTTTCTTTTCATTAAACGTTTTGTACACTTTTAATTTTAGAAAACATTAGTTTGTAGTTGGTATTAAATAACCAATTTTTATTTAAGTTTAATTTTTGTTTAGTAAATTATATAGAAATGCTTTGATTTGTAGATTTTTAATTATTATTTTTTTTTTTGATTTGTTTTTAGACTATTTTTAGTTGTAAAAAAATTTGTTAAATGCATGTTTATAGATTCGAACCAAAAAAATAACTGTCTATAAAAATTTTGTTTAAAAATTAATATTTTAGGTTAACATTCCAAAATCGTTTCACAATCTGAAATTTTGGTTTTATCTTTTTAAATAACAAAATCACGAACATTTAAAAAAAAAAATACACGAACCTGTTAATAATTTATGAAAACTAAACAAAAAAGGAAACATAATTTTTGTGTCATTTGAATAGAATGGAATTAAAAAAGATATTTCCCTTTTAAAAGTTATACAAAATATACTCACTGCCCCAGATTTTAAAATAGGTTTAATAGCAATTTATTAAATTACTAAAAAGAAAATAGTGCCTTAATTAATATAAAATACAAATTTAGAATTGAAACAAGTTTAAGTTTTCTTTGAATCCAAACTATTCTATTCAATTGACACATAAATAAACAAATATTGTATTTAACATATAGAAAATTAACAACATTTTCGTTTAGTAAATACTACTACACAAACACATTTAATTGTTTTTAAAAAAAGCATTTACATCTGTTTTTTTTTCACAAAATAATAACTTTATTTATGATTTAATTGTAAATAGTAAATAATTGAAATACATGCATATATCTAGTATTTAGAGAAAATTAAATAAAAAAAATG